>NW_015640437.1:60642-63139 GCF_001515625.1 Sinocyclocheilus rhinocerous | reverse complement strand
AGATCAACTTGTGCATTTACTTACTCCCCCCCCCCTTCACTTGTGCCCCCTCAAAAATAATACGTGCATGATGCCCCTGGTCATAACCAACCCTTAAGCTGGACAGACCTTTTCTTAATAAACACAACACTGCTAAAGCATATAATTGACCCGATAATGGACACCCCTGCCTAATACCCTTCTGTATTCTTATTGGTTGACTTAAACCACCACCAATTTTTAAAACACAAGATGCATTCATATACAAAACTTTGATCCAAGAAATAAAAACATTTCCAAACACAAAAGCATGCATTGTTTCAAATAAAAAGCCATGGTCAACTCTATCAAATGCTTTTTCCTGATCCAGAAACAAAAAACCTACATTCACTTCATAAAATTTAGAGTAGTCCAAAATCTATCATATTATCATATATTGTTCTTGCTGGAACACAATAGGACTGATCTTGATGTGTTATATCACCCAGAACAGATTTCACCCTATTTGCCAACACTTTAGCTATTAGCTTATAATCAGATTTTAAAATAGATCAGGTACGTGCAGAGGGGGGTGCGGTGGGTGCTTGAGCACCTGCCCCTTTTCCCCTTGATACCCAAAGTGCCCTTTTGTCGAGGCTTTTTTTCTTTTCTTTTTTGTAGTCTAATTAAACGTCCTTTTGTGAAGTCCTGCCTAATCTAACTATTGGTAAAATTAATGAATAATAATTTAGCCGTAAGTAAAATGATCCACCTTCAAAGCTTTTGGTGCAATATTTTCGATGTCATCTCTGAAATTACTAGACAAGATATTGAACCCGATTAGTTTTTAATCGTGTTTGGTGTTTCAAGACATGAGCTTTGTCTGTCCAAGTCTCAACAACGATTTCTTTCCTACGGACTTTTAACGGCCAAAACGCTTATTTTAACATTCTGGAAAAATAAACTGCCACCTCCTTTCCAGCTGTGGCTTGACGAACTCACAAATACACTACATTTGGAGCGTATACGGCTCTGTCTAAGGAATAAGAGCCTACAGTTTTCTAAAACTTGGGAACCCTTTATAAGGTATTTAGGGGAAGAAGGCAGAGGAGACTTGCAAAAGAGAGGGATGTTGACTTAATTTGAGTTGGATCTAAGATCCATTCCACCCCTGGTGTTTTTTAGTATTCCTCCCTATGTGGTGCGTGTCAGGCAGACAGAGTGAGGGTGGTTGGGTGGGTAGGTGAATGGTCAGGCGGGTGGGTGGAGAATTGTCTTGTTTTGTTTTAGGACTTTCTGTATAGTATGTTAGAAAATATGTGCATATGTTTGCATGTACAGTGTATACTTAGATTGCATGTGCATGTATAGGATTGCTATGTTTATTGTGTATGCAGGTGTATGTATAAATATGTATATATAGTTAATAACTGCAGAAAGAATTATAACTTGGTTAGATTTTTGTTTACAGGAAAATTCGGAGGAACTTCTGATTTGAATTCTGTTAAGCTTATCTGTACTCGTGCGTATCAGGCAGACAGAGTGAGGGTGGTTGGGTGGGTAGGTGAATGGTCGGGCGGGTGGGTGGAGAATTGTCTTGTTTTGTTTTAGGACTTTCTGTATAGTATGTTAGAAAATATGTGCATATGTCTGCATGTACAGTGTATACTTAGATTGCATGTGCATGTATAGGATTGCTATGTTTATTGTGTATGCAGGTGTATGTATAAATATGTATATATAGTTAATAACTGCAGAAAGAATTATAACTTGGTTAGATTTTTGTTTGCATAAGGAAAATTCAGAGGAACTTCTGATTTGAATTCTGTTAAGCTTATCTGTACTCTATATATTTCCCCAATAAAAATAAATGATCCACGTGATGACCTTTCACTTGACGATCTCATGCAGGATGATCCCTCACGTTCAGACACCTTTAGTAATTTAGCGCACTACCAGATATATTCAAAAACGTCCACGGCTGCCGGTAAGTGGAGTTCTCAGCGGAGCGGTGTGCTTGTATACTTATATTATTAAATAATTATTATTTTACAAGAACGACGTGAAGAGAGCATGCACAGCTGTTGTTTAAATTGCTGTGTGTTGCCTGTGGAAGGTTTGTTGCTGCCATGTGTTTTGAGTGAATTTTGCTATAAGTTTGATTGCATCATATAATAATTGCTGTTAATAGTGTTCATCGTCTGTTTGATTACGTCTTTAATTGATTACGTCTTTAATTGATTTTTCCGTACATTTCTGCCATATGTACATTAACTTACAGTCACCACTGATAAGCTACCACTAAATATTGTAGAAACTTAATTTGCTATAAAGTTGCTTTGCAACGATTTGTATCGTGAAAAGCTATACAAATAAACTTGAATTGGAAGTAACGTTAGCTGCAGCAAGGGGCTATAATATTTTTTGTTCAATATTTTCCTAATGACAATTTTATGATTGGTTTATAAAGGCTACTACGGACACCTTATTTAATCACAGAATAAGGCAGGACATATATTTTATAGTTTCTATACTAAAT
>NW_015640437.1:59357-60576 GCF_001515625.1 Sinocyclocheilus rhinocerous | reverse complement strand
CATTTCTGCCATATGTACATTAACTGACAGTCACCACTGATAAGCTACCACTAAATATTGTAGAAACTTAATTTGCTATAAAGTTGCTTTGCAACGATTTGTATCGTGAAAAGCTATACAAATAAACTTGAATTGGAAGTAACGTTAGCTGCAGCAAGGGGATATAATATTTTTTGTTCAATATTTTCCTAATGACAATTTTATGATTGGTTTATAAAGGCTACTACGGACACCTTATTTAATCACAGAATAAGGCAGGACATATATTTTATAGTTTCTATACTAAATATGTCTATCAGTAGCCTACTGCATTATTCATATAGTTTATTTATTTATTACCTGGAGATAACTTGAAAAACACACATAAACCATATATTTGCGCAATCGTGTGTTTATTGTCTTCACGTTTCATCAGTAACATTTCTGCTTTTTATTCAGCTCAGCTACAGCAATAGCCGGATGCTTTTGTCCATATTAGGGATTTCGTGCACATCATAATTTATTACTTCTATGAGTCTGTTTTGGACTTTCTGCGCAAGGGCACCCTCTGGCCTCGAGTATGAATGAAACATGGACTGCATGAGAGTGTTCAGCACTCCTGATATTCACATCTCCTCATTTTGGATACGAATAAAACGTCGACTATCGATTCTGTCTCTTTGAATTTAAATCTAGAAACATCTACTTGAACACACCTGCCCGAATAAAGTGCGGGGGATGAATTTACATTTTATTAAAATTAAATATTTATTAAATATTAAAAATGCAACTAACGTAGTTCTACACACAGCAATATAAACAAAGGTGCCGGTTCTCTTTTGTTCTTGCTGTTTGATTGGGAAAAGTTTCAAGTGTGTCGAGGGGTCTTTTTTATCTTATCTGACTAAAAACTATTCATACTTTGAACTATATTTTTACAGCATTTATTTAAAAAACGTAGAGTGCCTTAAAAATAATTATCACAACACTGGTTTATACTGATTTTCTCATCCTTCGAATTATACTTATCAATCCTGTTTTTATTATCATTAACCTTTAAAAAATGAATAAATTCAGAACAGGATAAGAATATAATTCTATTTTAAATAAGACAGAAATATATTTTTCTACAACAGCAACAGTAGTGTTTACAACAGCAAAACCACCATTCCCTGTAAACGCAATAATAATAATAATAATAATAATAATAATAATAATATCAGTAATATAATTCAGTTTC
>NW_015640437.1:49516-55238 GCF_001515625.1 Sinocyclocheilus rhinocerous | reverse complement strand
TATTTATTTAAAAAACGTAGAGTGCCTTAAAAATAATGATCACAACACTGATAAAACAGGTGTTTCTCATCCTTCTCATCCTTCGATTTATACTTATCAATACTGTTTTTATTATCATTATCATTCAAAAAAAATCAGAAAATGCAGAAAATGATTAGAATATCATTCTATTTTAAGAATATCATAGACAATTTTAAATAATTATTTTTTTTTTCTACAACAACAACAACAACAGTAGTTTACAACAGCAAAACCACCATACAATAATAATAATAATAATAATAATAATAATAATAATAATAATAATAATAATAATAATAATAATAATAATAATAATAATAATAATATCAGTAATATAATTCAGTTTCTAATTCCAGAGTAATTAAGAGGTGCAAAGAAAAAATTCTTTAACTTTTAAACTTAAAATGGTCTTTTCTGTTCTGTTATTCTTTTTCAAAACTGCATCACGGCATTTGCTGCTGTATACAGAAGCATCTGTTTCGATAGGCCTACACGTCTCAGCAAGGAGCACAGCCCTATTTAAAGCCGTGTTCCATGTGCCCCTTTTATACTTTGAGCACCTGCTCCTCCAAAGGTCTCTGCACGGCCCTTAAGATACAGGCCTCCAATTTTTTAGGAAACTAACGTCTCCTTTTTTAGGTAACAGTACTAACACTGCCCTATGACAACTTTTAGGAAGTCTTTTTTCTTTAAAACATTCTTGAACCACCTTATAAAAGTCCCTTCCGATGATCTCCCAAAAAACTTTATAAAAGTCCACTGGCAGTCCATCAATTTCAGGTGTACGGCCAGACTTCATCTGTATAACCGCATCTGTTAACTCCTTAAAAGAAACAGCACTATCCAGAATTTGACTCTGTTCTTTAGTGATGGTAGAAAGCTGTTGTAATAATTGTGAAACGCATCCAGTATCAGTATCTTCCTTTTTATACAGTTCCAAATAAAAATCCACTGCAATTTTTCGTATTTGCCTTGAATCAGAAGTATTTTTTTGTCCATCTGGTGTTGTTAAGCAGTGCATTTCATTTTGTTTCTTTAAAACCTTTTCTAAATTAAAAAAAATATGCAGTAGGTGTAACACTTGATGCTGGGTAGAGGAGAAAGAGCGCGCGACAAAGATGAAGATTCAATATTAATCCATTTAATAGTAATTCAAGAGGAAGGGTAACACAAGCTCACAAACATCAACATCCGGTCTTCTGTCACGGACTGCTGCTGTAGCAAACACGAGTAGTAAACGAAGATGACGGTAGAAGGTAATCTTTAATATAAATCCACAGGTAATAATCCACAAAAGAGAGAAGAGCAGCACATCCACACATAGACGAACATAAAGTAGACTCAATACCGGACAAACTAAAGGAGAAACAGAGGAACTTAAATACACAGACCAATTAAGATAATAAATTAGACACAGCTAAATGAACTAATCAAAGGACGACAGAAATTAGGTCAAGTGAAACATGTGGGAAGAAAACAAACTAAAAGTCCATGATCGTGACAGTAGGGGCATCCATATCATGTACAGACATAAAACGTCATCTTATTAGGGCACCTTTAGCCTGAACTTGTAATAAAGTTTCAAGATCTTGCTTCTTTTCAGATAAATTTCCATCTAATGATGAATTTGAATGTTCAATCATTCCAGATGTAGTCTGACAAATCTCTTGTTTTATTTCAGATATTTTTTCTTTAATTTTCTATTTCTATGTTAATAATCTAGTAGAAAATTAAGTAAAAAGATTTAATTTGTGTCTTTCCTATTTCCCACCACTGAATCAAACTTTCATTTGCATCCTCATCCATCCAAAACTCATCCTTTTGGGAAACCCACTCACTCCAAAAAAATTTAAATTGTTCATAAAAATCTTTTTCTTTTAACAATGATATATTAAACTTCCAGTAAGGACTTTTACATTTTTGATTTGTCAAAACAATATTCACTGTGATAAAATGATGATCTGATAAACAACAAGGAAAAATTCTACAATCCATTATTCTATTATTTACTGTACGCTTAATGTACAACCGGTCAAGTCTAGTTGCGCTAATTCTTCCCTGTGAAACTTTTGTCCATGTATATTGCTTTACATCATTATTTTTTCTCTCCACACACCTATAAAATAATGCTGAACAATAACGCTTTATAAGAAAGAAGCTGATACAGAATCTGGTTCCTCAGTATTTCTGTCTAAAAGAAAATTAAGAGTACAATCCCAATCACCATCAACTACTAAGAATTCATTCAAGGTAAAACTTTTTAAGATGTCTCCCAACTTTCCGAATAAAATAGTTCTGTCTATACCTCTATTTGGAGCATAAATATTTATGAAAACAAATACTTGATTATTAGCTTTCACAATCAAAAGATGTCTTTTCTCTAATTCTATTTTTGATAAAATATTGACATGAACTCAGATTCATTTTTTGAGTCACTATGAGTTTCTTGCAAAAAAATTACATGATTATCTTTGAGCCTAAGAAATTCAGATAGTAAAGCTTGTTTTCCTCCATCCCTCAGCCCATTAATGTTTAAAGATCCTACTCTTAGAATCTGCATTATAGGGGAAAGTAAGAGGAAATATAAAGGGGGAAAAAAATAGAAATAGATCCCACACCCATGTGCTTTTATTTTTTCCGTTTTAACATTTTTGCTTGATCATTTTGAGCTTGACGTACAGCCGTCATAAATTTTTTCAGCCTAAATCTTTTTGTTTCGAAATCACATCATAACCAACAATCTTCTGAGCAATCATTACTGATTTGACAAATTTGTTACCATCAGGAAAGTATTTTAAAACATCAACCTTTTTCCCTTTAGTTTGATCCAAAAATTAATTTATTTCTTCCACAGAATAAATGTCATTCATCGACTGACTGCAATCGAATTCAGAACCCTCTGAGCAACTATCACATTCCTCCATCTGTGCCTCATCACTTTCTTCATCCTCTAGCAAAGCAGATTATAAATCACTACCACTAGTGACCTTATCACCAGTACCACGTTCACTGTCATTTACAGAATCAACTACATCTTTCAAAACATATGAGCCTACTTTGTTTTCACCATCTTGCTTAGGTAAATTAAAAGCACTCACCTCTGATTTCACACTCTGTTCTGAAACACTTTGCTCGGCTGAAGATTTAACCTGAGCTGTTTCGTTGGACTGAGAAAACTCACCGATATAATCAGATATCCTTCTATATCTTCGCCTTGAGTTTCCTGCCTCTTTTGGTTTTTGGATGGAATCGTCATTTCTTTTACAAATTCATCATTTCCGTCATTCGCTTCACTTTCCGTTTGCTTTTTATGTGGAAAGGTAAATCTCTTATGCCCTAAATCTCCACATTCAAAACAACGCATAATATCTGTTGTTGTGAAGATCATGTACGAGCCATCTCCGTGTTGTATGCAAAAATACATTTCCAAAGACTTAGGAGCATTTAAAAACATGAAAACTTGTCTTTGAAAAAACAGCACATGTTTCAATGCAGCATTTTTACAACCAAGTGGAACCACTTTGACAGAACTAGTGAACTTACCAAATCAACTAAGTTCTTTGGTAATTTCTTCATTGGAAATGAAAGGAGGAACATCTGAAATCGTCACTTTAGTAGCAGCTGCACGCAGCGGCGTTACCAGCACCAATGTGTCTGACACAATGATTCCATTTTCAACAAGCCTATTCACAAATTTGTACTCGTTCAGAAACACTACGACTGCCTTATTCATTCTGGAGGCTGAGACTATTTTTTCATGTCCAACAATCTCTCCCATAGCTAGTAGAACATCTTCTACCATAAACCCTTGATCCGAAAAAACCTTACATCCATTCTTGATAGAGAAAACCGGCATTCCCTCAGCTGAGGGAGGTGCCATGGTTTTTAAAAAGAAAAAAAAAAAAAAAGGATTTGCGATGCTTTTTAAATCAAAATAAAGAGACTATTAAACGGTGATAAAAAAAAATTTAAAAACACCAGATGAAAAAAAGGAAAAATGAAACTTGAAATAATTCAAATGTGCAGCTCTCACACCCCATGCCACACTCTCACTTCCCAGCATGCAACACACACACAGAGAGAGAGAGAGAGAGAGAGACGCTGTACTGCTGAATCACTCACACTGTTTGTGAAATTACAGTCATGGCCAAAGTTTTGGCAGTGACATAAATTTTGTGTTTTGCTAAGTTTGCTGCTTAAGCTGTTGTGGTGTTCATTCATGCTGTTTCTAAATTATTCTGTAGAGCATCACTATCATACTAATTAGATTGTAAGAGCAGACTGACTGCTATAAAAGTAAGGAAGAAGCGCTTCCAATCACTGACTACGTTTACATGCACATCAGTAATCGAATTATTTACCTTATTCTGAATAAGACAATGTTACGATTAAGGTGTTTACATGAGTTGCTTTTAGAATATTCCTTTCATGTTCCCGTTTTACATGTTATAGTACATAGATCGATTAATGGCACACGTCATTATGTCACCACTCGATGCCATCCGACGTCCCCTCCACAATTTCACATATAAACATATAGTCTGTCTTCATTATGATGCCATATACAGTGGTGAGTATTTCATTTTTATTTATATGAAAGCTTGAAGTGCAGTTAATTATTTGTATGTGCATAAAGACAACGGAGGTGTTAAAGCTCTTTTATTTGCTGTCAAACGGTTGACCACTGCCGTGTGTGTATCCTGTCGCAAAATGCGGCAAAAAGTCCTACACGATGGTAATAATGTGATTAAGGTGTGTACATGTCTATACTGCACTTCAATAATGCGACTAAAATAGGAATACTCCACATGTCTTAATTTTATTAGTGTTTACTTCGAATATGACTTTAGCCAGATTAAGGTAATCAAAAATCTCTGTTTACATGGTAAATTCTTAATCAGAGTATTGTCTTAATTGTATTAAAATCAGAGTATTGTTGTCCATGTAAACATACTGATTGTGTTCTTGTTTGCAATGGTTACCTCCAAAAAAACACGTACAGCCATCATCGCTTTGCATCAAAATGGCCTAGAGGTTCAACTGCAGTGAAGAAGTCTTCAGGACGTCCCAGAGTGTTCAGCAAGCGCCAGGAACATCTCCTCCTGAGGAGTCAGCTACAGAATTGTGTCACCACCACTGCAGAGCTTGTTCAGGAATGGCTGCAGGTTGGTGTGAGAGCATCTGCACGCACAGTGAGGCCAAGACTTTTGGACAACGGCCTGGTGTCAAGAAGGGGCAGCAAAGAAGCCACTTCTCTCCAGGAAAAACGTCAAGGACAGACTGAAATTCTGCAGGAAGTACAAGGATTGGACAGCAGAAGATGCAAAGTTATTTTCTCTGATGAAGCTCCCTTCCAACTGTTTAGGACATCTGGAAAATCGATTATTCTGAGAAGAAAAGGTGAACGCTACCATGAGTCCTGTGTTGTGCCAACAGTGAAGCAATGAACAGGGGTTGCTTTTCAACCAAGGGAGTGGGCTCTCTCAAAATTATGCCCAAAAACACTGCCATGAATAAAAAATGGTATCAAAATATCCTGCAAGAGCAACGACTTCTAATGATCCATGAGCAATTTGGTGATGATCCGTGCATTTTCCAGCATGATGGAGCACCATGTCACAAAGCAAGAGTGGTAAAGAAGTGGCTCGAAGATCATTACATTGATATTTTGGATCCGTGGCCAGGGCAACTCCTCGAATCT
>NW_015640437.1:46740-47779 GCF_001515625.1 Sinocyclocheilus rhinocerous | reverse complement strand
CTCATTATATTTTTTTGCCAATAAAAGCCTTTAAAACTTATGATATGCTTATTATTGTTTTTCAGTATACCATAGAAACTTGTGGAAAAATAATCTACAAATACTGAAGCAGCAAACTTTGCAAAACACAAAATTTATGTCACTGCCAAAACTTTTGGCCATGACTGTACATCTCACAGTAAGTTTTAAAATGACTGAACTGCTTTTATAAACTGTTTGGATTCAATATACATGCTATAGTGCATAATATTTGTGGGAATTTCCCACATTATAAATGTGAAACCTGCAGGAATGTGTAGAATTATGCGCAATACCCACGCAGAAATTCAGGCCCTGCTTAACTAAGTAAACAAAGACAAAACTATAGTAGCCTATTTACAGATGAAACTGACCTGCACTTTTCGCCTCTCTGCTCCTCCATTCTCGAGTCTCTCGCACTGATTATTCTTTGTATAACATATCTTTATTGAGTTTTTACAAAAAAAAATCCAAAAAACACAACATCCTTCCCCACAACTTACCACAGACAGGTTAAAAAAAAAAAAAATCCATAACTTCACACATCTAAATTCAAAGGGTTTCTTTCTTATTACATATGTAAGTTTTTCAAGAGCCAAACATGTTAAGTTTTTCAGCCATAGTCCAATGGAAGGGCGATTGGTATTTTTCCAGCACAGGGCAATAGAACGTCTTGCTTGTAATAGACACAAATCCACCAACTTTTTTTCTTTAGTGGACAAAGAGCAATTGTCTTCATACATACTCAATACACACAATACAGGATTTGTTAAACCGCCCTTTAATGTAGCAATCTTGCAATGTAAGTGTTTCCAATATCGACACTGGGGGCAGTTGAGCAGAATTCTTTAAACGTGTAAAAATAACAACTCAGAGAAAGGGAACGAGGCTAATAACACGTAACCCTTACCACACAGGATTTCAGAAAACTGGGCAAAGCATAACGTGCACACTTACCACTATGTGGAATTTAGAAAGTGTGCAAAGCTTAACGTGTGCACTTACCATAGTATGGATTTAA
>NW_015640437.1:46076-46730 GCF_001515625.1 Sinocyclocheilus rhinocerous | reverse complement strand
AACCGATGGATGCGTGAGGAAAACGGCCTCTTCCATTCCTTCTCGATCTCTGTATGGAGATCAGAAAGAAAGAAAGGCTCACCTGAGCTGGAGGGTTATGGCCAGAAAGGTAACGTTCATCGAGATGATCTCACGATCCATAACTTTCAAAAAGCGGTCCTGAATCGCGGGAAGCAGATGGCTGCCCCTCTTTCCTCGAAAAGAGAGATAAACGAGAGCGGAGCTTTTTTATTGGAAAACGCTCGCAGTGCACGCCGATTGCCCCTCGAGGACATTGTGTGCATGCTCTTCGCCCAAACAAACAACGCATAGATTGTGTGTGTCATCAGATGTTAAATAACGATGACACGGATGCACACATCCTCTGAACGCTTTGCTAGTGCTCGCCATAATGATATGAATAGAGATCGCTCTTACCACAGAAATGCACGCTTCAAACAAAACAATCAGTGAAGACGAAGAAGAGGATGATGTGTTCTCCCGGCGCCTATTTATACTATAGTCGCACCGGTAGTGACGTCATGGCTGTCGCCGGCCAACGTGTTGTTGGTGTTTTTTCAATGTATGCTTCAGACACGGGTCACGACGAGGCGTTCCCCATAGCGACCCCTAGAGGACGCAGTTCGAAGTTCCCTTGAAAGGGAACTATTTTAA
>NW_015640437.1:45006-45277 GCF_001515625.1 Sinocyclocheilus rhinocerous | reverse complement strand
TAACTTCCAAAAGCTCATCATACGCAGGCCAGGAGGATTGGGAAGGCTCAGCCTCAGCTTCTTTGCCCTCCTCAGACATTTCCTGCTTTTGCTGGGCCGAACCCTGCAGAGCACTGGCCCCTGGATCAGACGATGTTAATGAAATAACATCATCCTCCAGCGGCTCACTCTCGTCCACAGCCGACGATCGCAACCCCTCTTACCCCTCTTTAAACTCATCGGCCAGATCCACCTGCGATCCCCACAAGCTCATTCTCCTCCCAGCGGCAGG
>NW_015640437.1:44510-44871 GCF_001515625.1 Sinocyclocheilus rhinocerous | reverse complement strand
AACGCATAGATTGTGTGTGTCATCAGATGTTAAATAACGATGACACGGATGCACACATCCTCTGAACGCTTTGCTAGTGCTCGCCATAATGATATGAATAGAGATCGCTCTTACCACAGAAATGCACGCTTCAAACAAAACAATCAGTGAAGACGAAGAAGAGGATGATGTGTTCTCCCTGGCTGTCGCCGGCCAACAGAGGCGGACAGTAACTAAGTAAATTTACTTGAGTATTGTACTTAAGTACACTTTTTGAGTATCGGTACTTTACTTGAGTATTATTTTTTCTGGGAACTTATGACTTTAACTTCACTACATTTGAAAGACAAATATTGTACTTTTCACTCCACTACATTTCTAT
>NW_015640437.1:43544-44482 GCF_001515625.1 Sinocyclocheilus rhinocerous | reverse complement strand
TGACTTTCTTTTTTTCAGACAGTTTATCAGTAATCACTCTTGTAGGACTACATTAAAAATGGTCCTCGTTTCCTGTTTACACTTAAGGCCCTTGGGGTCAATATGACCCCAAACATTGAAAGAGTAATTGTGAAAAATATATACATTTGTAATCATACAAATAATATATCTTTTTTGTTGTTGTTTACTTCTCATCTATACATTAATGCTGTATTTTTTGGGGGATATGAAGTACTTTTGTACCTATTTACCACAAAATTCCTCT
The DNA here is from genome assembly GCF_001515625.1 of Sinocyclocheilus rhinocerous. Lineage (NCBI taxonomy): Eukaryota > Metazoa > Chordata > Actinopteri > Cypriniformes > Cyprinidae > Sinocyclocheilus > Sinocyclocheilus rhinocerous. Next base: position 44,217 of record NW_015640437.1, on the reverse strand, counting down.
ACACCATTAGCTTGCATGTGAAATATTGTTTTTTTTATGAAAAAATCACTTAAAGGATGACCTAAATTTAATTGAAGTTGCTTCTGGATATTGATCTAGGTGTTAGGTGTAGAATTCTGCCATCTGCTAGTTAGAAATAAACCTAAAAAGATTACAGTTTAGGAAAGAAATTGTTTCGACCAGCAGAGGGCCATAGAGAGCCATTCATTTTACTGGATGTGGCCAACTGCTTCTATCACAACTTTTGTGATACATTTTGTGAATTTATGTTTATATAAACATTAGAAAAGACATTAAAAATAAATATTCTTTCAAATGGTATAATTTTTTGTGGTTTTTGATGCATTTTGAAATGTCTGTTTTCAAAAAATGCCACAGAAATTTGACAGAAAAATGCCACATAAGACACACCTAAAGGACAAGACTTAGAGTCAGATTGTAGTTGCATATTATTGATTTTAATGAACCAAATGTAAAAAAATAAATAAAAATAAAATAACTTTAGAATGTGGAAGAAATTAAAAATGTAAATAAAACCAACAGCAATATGCAGAAGTGTGTGCATGTGCATGCATTAGGTCTATCTCAAACGTGTTCTGCATTTGTGGCTGATTTCATTTGCCAAATTTGATACAAATGCTATCTGTGGCAATCATACCTGTGTGTGTGTGTG
>NW_015640437.1:41951-42530 GCF_001515625.1 Sinocyclocheilus rhinocerous | reverse complement strand
TAATTAGCTGAATTAGCTGAACTGAGGCGGCTTATTTTAGGGGTTATTTTAATTCCTAGATAATCAAAACCATTAACAAATGTTACAAATAAGTGAATCACCTTTGGATTTAACCTCTCTTGTTCATTAAGCAACAATTGAAGACTTATCTTTATTTACTTTAAATCCAGAAAAATTATCAAACAGGCCAATAAGCTTTAAGAGGGATGGGATAGATTTTTCAAGTTCTGATAGAAATACGATGGCATCATCAGCATATATGGCAATGCGATGTTCTAAAGCTTCTGTAAAAATACCATGAATAGTTGCCTAGGTGTTTTCACACCTGTAGATCGATTGCTTTGTTCCGAAACGGGGATTAAAATTATTACAATGTTGCTTTTCCTGGTGCGGTTTGCTTTCATACGGCAATGTTTCTAAACTGGCCAAATTTGTTAATACAAGTCACGCGCGAGTAAACTGTTCTCTCATTGGTCAAAGTTTCACGGTTTATTTTCCGGGATTCCACTTAGCTGTCACGGCTGTCATCCGTCAGGATGGAACGACAACAGCTTCGCGGGCTTATTGTTGTTTTTTTTT
>NW_015640437.1:36592-41103 GCF_001515625.1 Sinocyclocheilus rhinocerous | reverse complement strand
ATAATAATTTATCATTTTGAGCAGGAGTCCAGGATTGATTGGGAAAACATTTTTAAAATGCACCTACTAGGAAGAAGAGCAATGAGACGGCATTATAAAATGAAAAAGTGCGCTTTGATTTTGAATGGCGAAGACGTGCTCACCCACAGACATTCACATGGTTCATTTTGAAGTATTAGCAAAACAACAAAGCTAATGCTTTTCACGGAACTTACGTAATTACCCATTATACATTGTGATATAGCCTGGTTCGTTGGTCCGTTAGATCGGATTGCTTTCTCACTACAACCGAACTGCTCCAGAGTTCGTTTCCAATCGAGCCGAGACCACCTCGTTCAGGCGATCTCGGACCGATTGGTTTGGCACAGATCCGAGCGCGAATGCCGTGTTCACATATGCCCAAACGAACCGAGCTAAGGGTGGAAACGCGCCAGGTTCCGAAACAACGGGCCAGGTGTGAAAACACCAAGTTTAAATGAAGACGAGATTAGACTGTTAGTGAGTACTTTTGCAGAACAAAGTCACCAAATCCAAATCTTGCTAGCACATCCATTAAGTACGGCCATTCTAGTCTGTCAAATGCCTTTTCGGCATCGAGTGACAGAATGGCCGTATCAGGGGCTCTATCTCCCGCATGCACTAGGTTAAGAACTCTCCTAACATTATGAAACCCTTGACGGTTTTTAATAAAGCCATTTTGATCTATATGTATCAATTGAGGTAGAACCCTCTCGAGTCTCATTGCCAATGCTTTAGCAATAATTTTGGCATCTGCATTTAAAAGCGAGATTGGCCTAAATGAACCACACTCCACAGGTGACTTTCCTGGCTTTAAAATAAGAGTTATGAGGGCACTCCTCATCGAAGGAGGAAGATAACCTTGTTGAAAAGCTTCCACATACGTATCCAATAAAGGAGATATTAATTTCTCTTTAAATTCCTTATAAATGTCAATTGGAAGCCCATCCGGACCCGCCGCTTTACCACCCCTCATATTAAGAATAGCATTAGAAACCTCTTCCAATTCCAGTTCCCTATCAAGCTCAGACCTTGTTTCTTCAGTGATAGAGGATTAAATTAGATTAAATCCTAAAAAAAAATTTAGGATTACTGATAAACTAATGTAGTTTGATTTGTATTAGTTATCTATTTTAGTTTTAGTTACAGTTGTAGTAATGTTGTCATTTCTTGAAGTCTATCCTTCGTTTTTGTCCTCATTAAATTAAATTTAGCATCTGATTAAGATTAATCACCTGATTAAGTTCTACTGGTTCATGCTAACCAGTCAAACCATGACCCATTGGCATCCAAATATATTCCTGCATGTATTGTGTAATGTTGTTTCATTCTTTTTTCCCAGTTTAATGTGCAGAGACAACTAAAATTAAATGTGTTAGTTGACTTCACAAGAGTATAAGAAATGTGGAAGATAGAAAAATTACTAGTGGCACAGAAATTATGCACTCATTTATATTCATTTATTTATTATAAATAAAATATAAAAAATATAATTTAAATATAAATACATGTATTATAAATAAAATACAATTATGAATACATTCTAACATTTTTGTCTGTCTGAGATGTGGCTTAGCTGTCGTCACACATACTCTGATACGTTGAGCCGTGGTGCTCAAGTGGATGGTGCGGGTTTGAGTGTGGTTTGTGACATTTCCTCAATTCGCTCCCTCCTTTTCTCACCAATATTTTTTGTTCTCTCTCCATTATCCCTCTGCATAAAAAGTCCAAAGGTAAAATGGTGTTTTAGTTCTGTGGAGACGTGCTGAAATGGCGTTTGGTCTCGTACTGTATCGCGTACCTTGTCAGTGTCGTGCGCTTTGCTTGGCCATTTGTTGGGATAAACAGGAAAGTGTGTTCAAGCGCCAGCAAAACAGTGTAAAGAAATAGTCTTTGTGAGAAGCAGTCAATCAGCAGAAGTTAAAAGCAGCTTGTAAGTGTATTTATTTCTTGTCTCAGTGTTTAGCGCAGTTGTCGTTGCTAGGAAACGCTTGTTTTGTTTACTGTGGAGACGTGCTGAAATGGCGTTTGGTCTCGTACTGTATCGCGTACCTTGTCAGTGTCGTGCGCTTTGCTTGGCCATTTGTTGGGATAAACAGGAAAGTGTGTCCAGCTGAATTCAATTTGAGTTTTGTTAAACTAATTAAAAAGAAGCTTAGTTTACCGCGGAAGCGGTCGCGGCTGCGGTCGTGTGCAGACCGAAGAGTGTAAAGACCATCGACTCTACCGTGCGACTCCACCGGGCAGGGACACCGGCAAAGGACATAAGTATCGCTTTTTATCTCTCCTCTTTCCACTTCTGTTTCAGGTTTTTATAAACTATTTCTTACTATGTGTCAGTAAGTTGTTGTTATTTTAGCATGTGTGTTTGCCTCAGTGTTATTTTTTTAGGATTACTGATGAACTAATGTACTTTGATTTGTATTAGTTATCTGTTTTAGTTTTAGTTACAGTTGTAGTCATGTTGTCATTTTATTAGTTTTTTTATTGTCTATATAGGCTTTTTATTAAGTTTTACTTTTATTTAATTTGAGTTATTTCAGTACTTCAACATACAAAATGGAAAAGAAATAAGATATATATATATTGAATGTATTTATATATATGTACATGTATATGTGTGTGGCTGTACATACACATATGTAGTTGTTTTTTGGTGTTTGGCTTAGTGTTATGTTAGAATCATTATTATACTCATACCTTTTGTTCTTTTAATATTTTTGAATTGTTTTTAGCTTTATTTTTTGTTTTCATTTCAATGTTTTAGTTTTGAAATGTTGTTGTATGCATTTGTCATTTTTATTTAATTTCTTTTATTTTCTTAAAAGCTTTTAGCTTTTCGTTTTAATTACTTTTTCTTATTTGTGTATGTTTTAATTGTTTTTAGCTTTATTTTTTGTTTTATTTAAATGTTTAGTTTTGAAATGTTGTTGTATGCATTTGTCATTTTTATTAAATTTCTTTTATTTTCTTAAATGTGTATATATATAGTATTTATAGAGTTTTAGCTTTTAGTTTTAATTACTTTTTCTTATTTGTAAGTCGCTTTGGATAAAAGCGTCTGCTAAATGACTAAAAGTAAAAGTAAAAGTAAAGAGGGAAAATCCAATCCATCTAAAAAAAGTTATTCTGATTAGAGAGGCTTGTAGGAATTTCAGATTGATATAGAGATTTATAAAATGAAACAAAAGTGTCATTAATCTCACCAGGATCTGTCGTGATTACCCCTTTTTCATTCCTAATTTCATTAATGGATCTTTCTGAAATTAATTTCTTAAGCTGCCAGGCTAACAATTTGGTGGGTTTTTCGCCCTGATCATAATAAGTTTGCTTCAATCTTAATATACTATTTTCAGCTTTTAATGTGGAACGTTCCTTAAAATACTCCGCTTTAAGGGCTAATAATTTTTTTTTAAATTGTTTGGATTTATCTATATTTCTTAATTTCTCTAAATCTCTGATTTCAGTATCCAAATGAATCCTCTTTTGTTTAAATTTATTAAATTTAGAGCTAGTATACCCAATCATTTGGCCCCTAATATATGCCTTAAAGGCTTCCCATCTAATAGTCGCAGAAGTCTGATCAGTATTTGTAGCAAAGTGCAAGTCTATTTGTTCACCAACAAATTTAATAAAGTCAGGGTTCTGCAGCCAATTAGGGTGTAGGCGCCATCTAGGGGAACCTTTTGTTAATTTTGAATCTATATAAAAAAATGAAGTGGGAGAATTATCTGACAAAACCGCATATATACAGCTGTCTATATTTGGAAGTAAAGAAACTGGAATTAAGAAATAATCTATTCCTGAAGAAGTTTTAGACAATGATGAAAAACAAGAATATTCCTTTTTTGATGGATTTAGTGTTCTCCAGGGGTCACATAAATTTAAATCTTTCATAAACTGTTTAATTTTTTTCCTGCTTTGAGAGTGAGAGCTATCCAGTCCCGAAGAGCGGTCAAGCAACGGGTCCAGAGTGCAGTTAAAGTCACCTGCTATTACAACTATATACCTGGAATAGGTAACGAATTACAACTACTCACGTTACTGTAATTAAGTAGTTTTTTCGAGTACTTGTACTTTTTTGAGTATATTTTTAAAGCTGTACTTTTACTTGTACTTAAGTACAAATTAAGCAAAATAATCTACTTCGTTATTTTTAAATTATAGTTCGTTCTTCACACTTTTGGAGTACTTGCTTTTTGCAGTTTCGCGTGGGCTGTAATTTAAAAACAGCGCCTAATATGAGGTCTCCCTCGCTTCGGCGATCGGCCCAATAAAGATATCCGATCGTAAACAGACCAATTAACAGCCCTGATATCTGAACCGGGAAAAGCGCCGTTGCAGCAGGTGAAGAGCTGATCAGACAGTGAACTCAGCATAATTTATGGACTCAAAGTTTGGAGAAACAAACTACATGGTAGTGTTATCAGAACACTAATAATGTCCCGGTGCTCCCGATGGCCAGTAGCTACATCGCTGGGTATGTTCAAGTA
>NW_015640437.1:26789-26994 GCF_001515625.1 Sinocyclocheilus rhinocerous | reverse complement strand
AATTAGTAAACATAATTTACGAAAAGTAACCCGCCAAATTGGCTAGTGATTTGACAGCGGTACCCGCCACAGCTGATTTTTACCCGCATTTGACGGGTTGGCGGGTGTTAGTTTCAAACCCTGGTGTTAAGGTAAGGCATGTTATTCGCAATTATGTGTTGTTGCTGGGTTGTTATAGGTCTGCGTGACTCTCGATGTCTTAGAC
>NW_015640437.1:15865-25200 GCF_001515625.1 Sinocyclocheilus rhinocerous | reverse complement strand
TAATAATAATGCGTACAATATGCATTGAATTGGACGAATAACCTTTGTTAGCGAGTAATTGTGTAGGATAGAACTATTTTCCTGCTCATCTGAACACACGCAAATGTTGCAAGACAGAACCAATCAATCACAGAGAGCATTCACTCACTGCTGACAGTGCATTCAAACAGGGCTGCGTTTCCCAAAAGTATCATAAGAAAGCATTAAAGCTTTTGGGAATGGCAGCCCTGAACAATGCTTATCAGAGGTGTTGTATACTTGAATGACAGGAGGAGGCTGTTGTAATCTGGGAACTTTTACTGAGTTCGATGCAACGCAGAACAGAACATACATCTTTAGCCAGCACCTAGAACAGTCTGACAAAACCCCCACTTAAAACTAGTAACGCCCCTCCCAGTCTTTCGCCCTCTTAAAGGGACCTCACTATTCCAATACACTACACCCCTTTCCCCCCAGTCCACAAAATCTGAAAATCTTCTTGGGGGACGATGCTCTCTCATGGGGTACTTCCTAGAAGGAGGGGACTCTGACATGGTCTCAGCCCCAGCAATTTCCTCACCAGGGTTTTCCATTTCTATTGCGGGCAGCTGTAACTCAGGCATTTCAGCCTCTGAGGGCTCTGGTAGAGAGACAGTGTAGCCATCTGGCTCGGGCCTTGATGGGCCTACTGAGGGTGCCACCCTGTCCCGCAGCTGATCAACGTGCCATCTGTGCATCTGCCCATCACTGGTCCTGACCTTGTACGACAAGGGGCCTGTGACATCAATGATGACTCCAGGAATCCACTTAGCATCCCTGGTGTAACTTCTCATGTACACCAAGTCATGTAGTCTAAACTCTCTTACAGTGCCAGGACATTTTTCAGCACTCAGCTCCTGTTTGCGGATCATATCACCTCAATGGTCAGGATGTAAACGATCCAGGGCAGTGGTCAGTCGCCGATTCATGAGCAACTCAGCAGGACTTTTTCCAGTTGATGAATTGGGTGTGACGTGCTGTGACAGCAAGAAACGAGCAAGTCGGGTCTGCCACTCGCCTTGAGTGATGCGAGACAGGGCCTCCTTGGTTGTCTGTACCATACGGTCAGCTTGCCCATTTGAGCTCGGGTGATAAGGTGCTGTATTGACACGACAAATACCATTGCAGTCTGCAAACTCTTGGAATTCTGTGGATGTGAAAGCAGCACCATTGTCTGAAACTATGACATCGGGCAACCCATGCGTTGCAAAAAGCAGTCTCAGTGTGTTAATAACCGCATACGATGACATGGAACTCATCAGAGACACCTCTAGCCACTTGCTGTGCGCATCAACCACTATGAGGAATACTTTGCCTTGGAAAGGACCAGCAAAGTCAATATGCAGCCGGGACCATCTTTTTGTTGTCCACTCCCAAGGGTGCACTTTTGCCTTAGTGGGTGCATGACGTGACATCTGACAGATTTCGCATGCTTTGACAGTTTCCTCTATATCTCCGTCCATGCCCGGCCACCACACATAACTCCTTGCCAGTCCCTTCATGTGTACGATGCCCGGATGTGCGTCATGCAGCATAGCCAGTACCTCTCTCCGCGCCGAGCTTGGAACAACCACACGGCTTCCCCAAAGCACACAGTTCTTATGCGCGGAGAGTTCATGGCGGCGCGGAATGAATGGTCTGAACCGGCTATCTGGTATGTCAGCCAGCCACCCATGTAGTACCCAGCATAGTACACGTGACATGACAGGGTCCTTAAGTGTAAGGTTAGAAATTTAAGCACCTCTTAGTTTCAAAATACTTACAGTATAAATGATTTGTAATTTTCCCAAACTTTGCATATTATTCCCTTATACCTACACGGAGGTACTAAATAGGTACACTATAATTACAAAAAAGTTACGCTGTAACTTCAGATTACTTACATAGTTCTTTGCAGGTTGCATATCTGGTTGTTACCCCCTTATTACCCAAACGTAACACATTGTTCCCTTATACCTACACGTATGTTCTTTATAGGTACACTATAATTACACAAACGTACACCGTAAATTCAGTATACTTACATAGTTCTTTGCGGGTTGTAATCTAAAGCGTCACCATTGGTTGTTGTCTTATTTTCGTCTTATAGACCATTTATACTTGTTTCTGTCCTAACACTGTACTAATTAGCTAAAAATAAAACAAACTAATAGCTTGTATTGTGCGAATTACACACTTTATAAGTTATCAGTACACTGTGTGAATTTGTAGCTTATAAGTATGAAATAAATATAGAATAGGCATTTCAACACAGACATTTAAATTCGCTGAAAAACAGTGATGTTACACAAAAACACAGTCTTTCTAGCAGTTGTTCTATACTAACAAATGATTTATAAACTAAATGTTCCCCATTCCCAGAATTTATTAATAGCTAACAAGCACATTTCTCACTAATAAATGCAGTATTACTTCAGATTAGGGATGTAACGATTACCGGTTTGACGATAAATCGTGATAAAATACCCCACGGTTAGTAGTACCGTTTCATATTTTAATTATCACTATAACCGTATTCGATTACCGCGATTTGAACAACTGAGAATAAATAAATACTGTACTGCACAGGGCTCCAGTGTGCGACCAAATGGGCGCAATTTGCGATAATTTTTTTCTGCCGGTGCGACAAAATTTTGTGTGCGGTCGCACTGGCGCAACCACCGCATTGTTTAACTCATAAGCGCTGCATTTCTGTTGCATGTGAGAAAAATCAAACGAAACTGAAAGCATAACGAAACCGCGCGACTCGTTTGAGCTGAGCGGCTCTTCGAGTGTAGAGCCTGGTTTATACTCGCCGCGTCAGGAGCGCGAAGCTGCGTGCAGCAAAAATGACGTGAATATTGAGGTAACGATGGATGGGTTTCATACTAAAGTAAAGTAAAAGACCGCTTCTTAAACCAAAGGTGAACATGTTGGTATTCTTGTGGGACAAAAACATGCAAGCACTGTCACCGACAGCATTTAGTTTTACTTTTCTTTTTGTTTTCATTTTGAAAAGCTTTTATTTAATATTGAAAGTAGAAAAATGAGAAAACGGCTCCTTTTTCGTTTTTTCGTTTCTTTTTCCAAAAATTGAAAAAAGAGAATTCAGCTTAAATTTTTTTTTTTTGCTCAGGGGTAGAAAAATGAATAAAATCTCGTGGCGTATATTCCAAGCATTCTGAAGGTATACTGAGGGTTTGGTGAGAAACAATGGCAAGTTATTATATTTTATGAAAATCTTGAGTTGCAGTGTGAGTTGATAACCTTGATCATTTTGGTCACTATAATCGTGATAAGAAATTTTCATACCGTTACATCCCTACTTCAGATTATGTTCCCTATTCTAAAGTAAGCATTTGCTGTTTTCCAATAAGAAAAGAGATATGAAATATTGCAGTGAAGAATTCTGTTTATTGTTTTATGGTTCAACAAGAGAACAAACTACAGATGAGACACATCTTCAATAATCACAGTCAAACAGTTCATTGACAAATTTGCTTTTAACACAAATGATGATGGTCAAAGAATAAACCAAGCATCTGCATTTTTTCACACAGGATATTTCCTTCTAATGTCATGCAAAATCATACCCAGGGGGGCATTTTTATGTTTGTCACCACGCCAGTAGGTCCACTTGATTACTTTTAAGTGGTCTTTGAGCCTGCTTTCTGTGCCATTCCCCCTAAATCTCCACACTGTTGCCTTGCAGACTCCCCAGAATCTCACAATGTTTTGTGTGTGAGCACTTGTCTGAGGATCAACAAATACCTCTTTATGGTTCACAGTTAGATGGTTATATCCAGCATCTCTGAGACAGTTATAGGCTCTCCACCCATCTGACACAACAGTGCTTCCTTGTCTAACATGCTTTTGGAGAATTGGCATGAGGTGTTGAGCTGAACGCTCATTGACAACTTCTCAGAATGGGTCTTCTGCACTCCTCTTTGACCCCAAACATTCCAAACACCCATGATGCCCTGTTGCTCCGTCTTCCTCGGTTGTACTAAAAATTACAGAATTTAAGAATTTATTTTATCATTCATCTTTATTATAAAGTATGACCAGATGTAATTGAAAATATATTACCTTTATTTTGTGGCCAAACTTGCTCTCATCAATGAAAACTATTTTGTGTCTTTTTCCAATTTTCAGGTCACCTCTTCTCTTCATTCTTTTAATTGCAGATTTGCAGACTCCACGCAGACGATAAGCAAGTTTAGTCAGTGTGGAAGAGCTTCCAGTGATGCCTTCCTGTAACAGGTCCACTTGCCTCAACCTGAGTCCTTGTGAAAATCTACAGTTTAAAAGCAAAGGATAGGATACACAGAAAAATACATCAGGATCATAACACATATCTTAACACTCAGGTCACTATCGATGTTATGTTATTAACATTGCTAACAAGTATAAGTTCTGATATTATCTGCTTGAATAATATGCCACAAAATAGTTTCCTTTCAACTAAAATACAATAATTTCTTACCTAATAACAAATAGTCATTGTCGGTGGGGGGAGTGAATAACGTACTCGGTTACTAACGTAACCTCGGTTCCCTGAGATAAGGGAACGAGTACTGCGTCTGCCTTAAGACGCTATGGGAAAAAGCCTTTTTTCTCCTGAACTGAAGCCTTTTTCAATCACGCAGTGAAACTGCACGGCCGTTGGTTCGTGCAGTATATAAAAAACGAACCAATGGCTCGGCAGCAGAGCTGCACGAGTCTATGGCGACAGAGCCCGCCAGAATGGGCAGAGCCATCTGGCTATATAAGCGGGTGTTCGCCACAGGATTCTCAGGTTAGTTCAACTGAAGCGACGGCTGAGTCGTGCAGCTACATAGCATGGCTAGCAACGTAGTACTCGTTCCCGTATCTCAGGGAACTGAGGTTACGTTAGTAACCGAGTACATTCCCTGTCGATACTACACTCGTACTGCGTCTGCTTAAAATGCTATGGGAACACAGTACAATCACGCTGTGTTAAGGTAGAGGAAGCACAGTCTGTTGTGATGCTCCAAGTCTAGCCTCCAACTGGGTTAACCTGTTGATATGATCCTCTTGGCTGCTCACCAGTTTCTTTACTAGGGCTGTGAACTCAGTCAGATCCGAGTTCTGTCTGTTCGCTTTCTCTGTTCTTGAGTTTTCTCCACTCTGGTTACCACTGGCAGTCATAAACTGAGCCTGGGCGTACGTCTTTTTAGCCTTCGGCTGTGTCTGAAACTTCATTGTCTCCCGAGCAAGGTTACATAGTTACGCTTGGTTCACGAAAACTTAGAAGCCTAGGCCTCATTGGCGCTAACCTGTGATAAACCTCCTCATCACTCAATCCTCTCATGAACTGACGAGTCAGTTTGCTATCTCGGTCTGGAAAAGGTTGGCCTTCATACTGCGCCTCTTCCACTGAACGTAAAGTGGCCTCCAGAGCGATGGCGTATGAACATGCTGATTCACAAAATCTGCTAATGGGTCCAGAGATGTCTGCATATCACTATACTCAGCTCGCAATTATTCAAAAGCTCTGCCCGTAGTCTGCTCACTAGGCGGGAGATTCAGAACCTGCCTCCTGGCTTCACCACTCAAATGTCTCACTACTGTAGAAAAGCCCAGATTTGCAGGCATCCCTCCAGCATCAAGGAGATAACGCATATCATGTATCCAGTCTTCAATAAGTATCCTGCAATCAGGACCACAGCTGAATACTTGCACATTTCGTACTTGGTGTGTCCGTGTAAAACTGAGTTGTGGCATGTTCATTGCAGAGGCATGGTTGTTTGTGTCTTGCTGATCAGCCACACACGGATGTATAATCTGAGGTTGTTGCATGGGGATTGGTTGTCGTGCATACATGTGTGAACCAGGATATGCTGGCACTGTCATAGGAGCATAAATAGGAGCTGAGGAGGTTGACACTGTTTGAATGTAAGGTGCGCTGTCGATCAATGGAAGTTTGTTGCACTTGCACGGAGTCTGTTTTGTTAGAAAAACTGGTTCCAGATAAGACAGGAAGTTCTGGGGGCAGAAATGAGTTAGGAGGTGTTGAGTACATGGCATTCGGTACACCATAGCAGGAGGATGGAAGGACCAGATCTGTCATTGCAGTTGCAACAGGAAAGATTCTCTATGGGGTTCTTGTGTTCTACCCGCTTAAATGATAGAAGTACTTGCGCTGTACAATCTATAAAGACTGTGTCTTTTCCCCGAATTGTGAGGTCAAAATATAAATTTAATGCCGGATCTAGAAAAAATCTGATTGTGATTAAACCAGAAAAATTTAAAATAAATGAACAAAAACTATTTTTAAAGTTTGGGCTCCTAAACATTAGATCACTCTCACCCAAAGCAGTTATTGTAAATGAAATGATCACAGATAATAGTTTTGATGTACTCTGCTTGACTGAAACCTGGCTAAAACCAAATGATTATATTGGTCTAAATGAGTCTACTCCACCAAGCTACTGTTATAAGCATGAGCCCCGTCAGACTGGTCGTGGCGGCGGTGTTGCAACAATATATAGTGATATTCTCAATGTTACTCAAAAGACAGGATACAGGTTTTACTCATTCGAAATACTTATGCTTAATGTTACACTGTCACATATGCAAAAGAAATGTATCGTATCTCTTGCTCTGTCTACTGTGTATAGACCACCAGGGCCGTATACAGATTTCCTAAAAGAGTTTGCAGATTTCCTCTCAGACCTATTGGTTACTGTTGATAAAGCGCTAATCATTTTATTTTATAATTGCTGTTAATAGTGTTCATCTTCTGTTTGATTACGTCTTTAATTGATTTTTCCGTACATATCTGCCATATGTACATTAACTGACTGATTGTAGAAACTTAATTTGCTGTAAAGTTGCTTTGCAACGATTTGTATCGTGAAAAGCGCTATACAAATAAACTTGAATTGAATTGAATTGAATTGAATATTGGGATAAGTAGGAACGTGGGCTTTAGTTGACACAGTCAATGCTGATGGTGGGTTTGGGCCATCCAAAGAAGGGGGCATGTAAGTTGGCATTCCACTGGCCATGTTTGGTGAAGCGTGCATGGTAGTGACATTGTCATGCGTGTTAGTTTGGGATGAGCCAGTCGGCACATTAGGTGGGTGCGGGCTAATTAGACATGTGCATGGTGGTTGGAAGTCCACCGGGGGCGTTATCTGGGACTGATAAGCTGAGGGCTGATGTTGCATGGAGGCGCTGGGGCAGGTGTCTGACTTGTGCCAGCTTACTGCAGAGGGAGGTACGTTCTGTGTGTGTGCTGCTAACTGCGTCGACTTTGGCCTGACAGACTGTTGAAGGTTATTATCTGGCTGGGACACAGTCTCAACACTCAAATTGACAGGCATACTTATTTCATACTGTTGGATTTTGTCTTGCTTTACTGGTAACCATGGGGTGGCCTGAAAGGGCTGCCTTAGTGGTACTTGTGGACGGGGAGGTGGTCAATGAGGGGTGGTTTCAGGAATCCCCTGCATTTCTCTTCCACTTCCTTGACAATTATTGCCTGTGCAACACACAATGTGTATGTAATGTGCAATACACTATGTACAGTATTTGCCAAAATAATTGTATGAAAAATTTAGAAAAGTGCAAATTAATGCAGTAAGTGTATGTGTTGTATATTTCTTATGTTTCCTCTATTCACACAGCACTCAATCCAGATTAAAGGCAAATAGAAGGAAAAAAAATAACTGACTTTTACAGCTTTAAATATATCCAAAATACTAGGTAGATTCACAAAAAAAGAATATAGTTTCAAAAAGCACAGCAATTCACATATTTGTTACTCAAATCAATCAATCAACTCTTTCCCCGCCAGCATTTTTGAAAAAAGTTGCCAGTCACCGCCAGCGATTTTGATGATTTTCCTCCAGTATATGATGTATATGATTCCTCCAGTATATGATCATGCCTCCAATATATTTTGCTGTATGAATATTTGAACATGCAATACACCTGAGACGCTCCATCACTCCACCTCTTACTGCCTCATCTGGGCCAGATGTTGCTGTGGTCAACATCTGGCCCAACATCTGGGTTCATCCTCAGTGAACCCAGAGCAGCTGGAGCATCTAGAGAAAGACCAAAAGACACTGAGGATGCGAGTGCTCATGGAAAGCAGCACACAAATGTTTGGAGCAGACACAGTGGCAAGCCAGATTGTCCCGCATGTGTTCCCCTGCTCTTGCTTCTAAGTTGTGTGGTTCAGAGAGCCGTCATCATGGTCTTCCTCATCTTCTTGCTCAACGATGTCCCCATTGAGAAGAGCGAGATTGTGTAAGTACTTAAAGAAATTAAGTGCTTATAACTTAGAAAGTATGCGGTTTCGAACGCAGACCGACAACATCTCGTTTTGACATCTCGCGTGGTTCTGTGCAGACAGACCCTTCTCGGTAAAAACTCGTCTTTAGGCGAGAGTAGGCGGCTGCAGTGAGGGGAGGAGTGAAATAAGCGCAGTCACAACGGACAGTTCTGACCTCTCGAAGTGGAACCGAGCGGCAACCTCCCCGCTCTCTCTCTTGAAGCCAACAAGGAAGTGACTTAAACTGTAATTCATCGACTGGCCGCTAGAGGCTGGCTGCAAAAGGGAGTCAATCCCATAGACTCCTACAAACATGTATTTTAGATTTTTATAGAAATATGACAACAATCACATATCTCACACAGAGATCGCACTGTCATCCTGTTTGGGAACATTCATGCATAATTTAAATACATAATCATATGCAATCAGATAAAAAATAAAATATTTTAGAACAGAACGCAGCATCACAGTCGTCTGAACCAATGAGCATTAAGCTGTGTCGTCAATCAGTCGTTTCCCATCATGCTTTTGATCAGCGCAGTCAGTGGAGAGCAACTGCGCTCGACTGCACAATCCTATGGCAAGTCGTTTTAGCATTAAATACTACTTGCTGTACTAGTCATAATTTAGTTTTGACTAGTCAAAATTCCAATTCCAGAACTAGTGCAATTATAATTGCAGATATCTCTAATTGTCATTGTGACTAGTCGAATTATAATTATGACTAGTCAAAATACAATTGTTCCTATCTTAAATTATATTTATGGATAGTCAAAACAAACTTTTAAATGCTAAAACGGCTTGCGATACAATCCGACACAGCCGCCTCGCCGTCGCAAGTTTTTTGGCACACGTGAGCATGACATCAGAGCAAGTCGGACGTAACTCGGACACTTTTCTAACCGGCATGCATCTCGCGGTGATCACCGGTGATCGGTTCTGCGCAGATTTTGCTCATCTCAAACAAGCCTATTATTAGACTGTTTCCCAAGGCTGCATGATATATTAAACCCATTTAAAAATCATA
>NW_015640437.1:12448-15829 GCF_001515625.1 Sinocyclocheilus rhinocerous | reverse complement strand
GCGGAGGTAAGTCGGACACTTTTCTAACCGGCATGCATCTCGCGGTGATCGGTTCTGCACAGATTTTGCTCATCTCAAACAAGCCTTATTTATTGGTCCAAAAGCTTACTTCCGTTGACGTAGAAACCAACAATCCAGGTCATGGCACCAAAGATGTAACCCTCTTTGTCGGTGTGCTCCCCCAAATGTCTCTGCATTGTGTTGAAGTGAGGGGTGAATGAGGAGGACACCAAGAACGTGGTTGAGTCAAGAAGAGCAGCTTTCTTTTATTAGGCTCCATTTCCAATTCAGCCACTCTCACAAGAGAAACAGCACTTTTCACAAGGAAATAGAAACTGTGGATAAACAACAGCTCCACCCATGTAAAGAAGGGCTCACTCCCCTAATGAGACACTTACAACGTACAGCTCCCCCCTAAGGCAGGGAGAACCCATTATATCTTCCTTATATATATATATATATATAGGGTTGGGGAGTAACGGAATAGCCGACATGTAACAGCGTTATGTAATCAGGATACAAAAAAAACTGTTAACTGTAATTCGTTACAGTTAAATTAAAAAACAAAGTAGGCTAATGAGATTACAGTCTGTGCATCTCTCAACAGTGCTCGGCAGCAGCGTCTCTGCTAATAGCGAAACTCTAAGTTCAGATACTTGAAGAACAGCGCCGTTATTACCCCTCTTGTGAGAAATGCCACGTATCTTTTTAAGTTGCTAAACTATTTTACTGATAAAATCGTCAGAACAGCGCAAATAAGACATTTCTGTGCGGGTGTGTGTCCATAGTACTGTGTGTTTGTGTCTGTATGGGAGCGAGTGCGGGGGAAAGAGAGTGGTTTCCGTACATAATAAAATGTAATTTTGAAAAACATTAATATAATTTGTAACTTTTATTCTATTGTTTAAAATATTTATTTGATCGTTCATTGTCGTAGGTTTTGGTTATTTTCCTGTAAGGACCTTTGAAATAACTGTAATCATTAGTGAAGTGATATGGATATGCATTAATGGCGCTTTTCCACTGCGTGGTACGACTCGGCTCGGCACGGCTCAGTACGGTACGACACCGCACAACTCGGCTCGGTTTGCGTTTCCACTGCAGTTCAGTACCGCTTTAGAGTGGGCGGGATTATTCACATGTCATTATAGTTGCGCCGCCTCTATTGCCGCGACTCCTGAAAAACATTTTCATTCCGCGTCGCCCCATCAAGCTCTCGCTGGATCCGCTCCTCTGCTATCAACGAGAGGAACGTCTGTACTTCCTCAACAGACAACGAAACAGTCACTTTTTGGTTGTTAAAAAAGGTGCGCTTGTTCAAAACAGTTGCGTTCGATCCTTCGCTTGCTGTGCTGATTTAAATCAAGCGGTTCTGTTGTGTTTGTGTCGCAAATTCATTGAGGCAGGTAGTGACGATTCTCTCCGGCCAATCCGTGATCAGCAGAGTTTACACGTCACGTTTTGGTAACGGTACAGTTCACTTGGAACCCCAACCGAGGTGGTACTAAAAAAAAAGTACCAGGTACTGTACCCAGTGGAAAACCCCCCAAAAGTAAACCGTACCGAGCTGTACCGTGCCGTACCATGCAGTGGAAAAGCGCCATAACTCACGGTTCATGGGTCCATGTGCTCATTTCTGTGTTAGTGTTGTCTGTGTTGTGTGTGTGTGTGAGTCCTCCTAGTTCCTGAACCTGTATTCACCTGGCTGCTGTTGTCTCTCACTTCTGGATGATTCACAGACTGGTCGGAGTTATTTCCCTGACTGAGCTGGATTACTCTGCACTGCCGGATTATTTGCACTTTCTACTACTACAGTCTTCTGCTGTTGCTGTAGTTGGAGTTGTCTAATAAAGACTGCCTTATTTCACTCGCAATTGGATCTTGTGTTTCTGTTTCATGACACTAACACCATGTGGAAGCAGAATGTATGATGACCGCATGGAGCAAGTCTTCTTCTTTCATTAGAATAGAAAATTTTGCTCAAACCTATTAGTTTTAACTGAATGAATGAACAGTTTGAATGCACATTTAGTCTTTCATTAGATATGCCAAATGCTGCCAACAGACTGTCTGCAATACTTCACAGGATTAAACTTTGCAGTAATTTTGAATCCTACAATATTTTAGCATTGTTTATTGTTAACATAATTCAGTGCATCTGTTCTTATTATATTTGCTTGAGGAAAAAAAATCAAATTTGTATTCTGTATTCTTTCTTTTGTGGAAACATTTCTGTTGTGTTTCATATGAACAGAGCACTTAGTTACAGCATAGATGGCATTTTCTTTAATATCTTATATTGTGCATCAGATAGTTTATATTTTGTATCATATCCATAATAAATATAAGTGTTCTTGATGATATTGCTTTTACTTGTCTATATTTACATATGTGACCTTGACATATGTGACTGCATACAGGCCACCAGGGCACCATACAGACTTTATCAAAGAATTTGCTGATTTTCTATCTGAGTTAGTGCTGGCTGCAGATAAAATCTTAATTGTTGGTGATTTTACTATCCATGTTGATAATGAAAAAGATGCATTGGGATCAGCATTCATAGACATTCTGAACTCCATTGGGGATATACAACACGTGTCAGGGCCTACTCATTGTCGTAATCATACTTTAGATGTAATACTGTCACATGGAATTGATGTTAATGGCATTGAAATTCTTCAGCAGAGTGATGATATCTTGGATCATTATCTAGTCTCGTGTATACTCCATATAGCTAAAGCTGCCAATTCAACTCCTTGTTGCAAATATGGTAGAACCATCACTTCTACCACAAAAGACTGCTTTGTAAATAATCTTCCTGACTTGTCTCAATTCCTCAGCATATCCAATAGATCAGAAAAACTTGGTGGTGTAACAGAAACTATTGACTCTCTCTTTTCTAGCACTTTGGATACGGTTGCTCCTTTACGTTTAAAGAAGATTAAGGAAAACAGTCAGACACCCTGGAATAACAAGCACACTTGAGCCTTAAAGAGAGCAGCCTGGAGAATGGAGCGCAGCTGGAAGAAAACAAAACTAGAGGTATTTCGTATTGCATGGCAGGAAAGTACTTATAGATACTTATAAAGTACTTATAGCAAGGCAAGACTATGACTAGACTATGAAAACTAGAGCAGGCTCCGTAAAGTAGCTATCACAGTGATAAACGCTAAACAATACTCAGCGACTTTAGCAGGATCTGAGTGGGTGTTATATAGTGAATCTGTGATTGGTTACAGCTGTGTGCAATCAGTGCAATGGATGATGGGATATGCAGTCCGGGATGACATGCAACAGTTTGTGTAGTATGAGAGTCAATGTAATGGAAGGGTGACCTCTGGTGGCGATCGAACGGAAGTCCATGGACAGGATTCGTGA
>NW_015640437.1:0-11072 GCF_001515625.1 Sinocyclocheilus rhinocerous | reverse complement strand
ATAGTAATATTTTCAGTATTTCTCAGAAGTCTGGTTTCAAGTATGATTCATTTGAAGTAATGGTGCTTCATATAACATTATCCAGAGAAACAAGTGTTAATGATAAATCCCCTGTGTCGTTTGTACTGGCTACTGTATACAGGCCACCAGGGCACCATACAGACTTTATCAAAGAATTTGCTGATTTTCTATCTGAGTTAGTGCTGGCTGCAGATAAAATCTTAATTGTTGGTGATTTTACTGCCCATGTTGATAATGAAAAAGATGCATTGGGATCAGCATTCATAGACATTCTGAACTCCATTGGGGATATACAACACGTGTCAGGGCCTACTCATTGTCGTAATCATACTTTAGATGTAATACTGTCACATGGAATTGATGTTAATGGCATTGAAATTCTTCAGCAGAGTGATGATATCTTGGATCATTATCTAGTCTCGTGTATACTCCATATAGCTAAAGCTGCCAATTCAACTCCTTGTTGCAAATATGGTAGAACCATCACTTCTACCACAAAAGACTGCTTTGTAAATAATCTTCCTGACTTGTCTCAATTCCTCAGCATATCCAATAGATCAGAAAAACTTGGTGGTGTAACAGAAACTATTGACTCTCTCTTTTCTAGCACTTTGGATACGGTTGCTCCTTTACGTTTAAAGAAGATTAAGGAAAACAGTCAGACACCCTGGAATAACAAGCACACTTGAGCCTTAAAGAGAGCAGCCTGGAGAATGGAGCGCAGCTGGAAGAAAACAAAACTAGAGGTATTTCGTATTGCATGGCAGGAAAGTACTTATAGATACTTATAAAGTACTTATAGCAAGGCAAGACTATGACTAGACTATGAAAACTAGAGCAGGCTCCGTAAAGTAGCTATCACAGTGATAAACGCTAAACAATACTCAGCGACTTTAGCAGGATCTGAGTGGGTGTTATATAGTGAATCTGTGATTGGTTACAGCTGTGTGCAATCAGTGCAATGGATGATGGGATATGCAGTCCGGGATGACATGCAACAGTTTGTGTAGTATGAGAGTCAATGTAATGGAAGGGTGACCTCTGGTGGCGATCGAACGGAAGTCCATGGACAGGATTCGTGATGCATGGTACAGTAAATGTTGTGATTACTGAGATATGTCATAAAAGCACATCAAAACTACCATTACAGTGGTACAACCATAGTAAGTTTGGTGATTACTGTGCTATTACTATACATATCACAGTAAAACTACAGTTACTGTGGTAAAAACATGGTAAATGTTCTGTTTACTGTGTTTTAACTTCAAATTTCACAGTAAAACTACCGTTACTGGTGTAAGTGTTGTGGTTACCATGATTTTACTACAAATACAACTTACATCTTTGAACCTGATATGAATATAAAACTGATCCAAGGTCTATGGCACGTCATGTGACAGATAAGTTAGCGTTTAATCACCCTAGTTAGCAGGTGTGTTCATAGTTAAACGCAATGAAACTCAAAGACAGCCTCGGATGACCGATATAATACAGCGAATAAACATACGGCGCTAATCTGATTAATACAGAAGACAGAATAAATTTTATAACAGACATTAAGACGGCGTATTTACGACTACTCACCTAACATGTGGCACAAGTAAACTGATGCCAAATATCGCAAAATGTGCTGAATGAGACTTCTTGAACGTGATTTCATAGCGATCATCATTCTCATGCCCTTCGCGTCTGTGTTCTGATGCCAAAAGTTTCCCATTGAAAGCAATGTAGGTCCCAGTTCGTCAATATAGTGACGCCGAGGGCCACCTTTGGCGTCTTCATAGTGACGCTAAAGGCGCTTTGGTTTTTGACGCCTTGGGAGTGAGAATGGGTTGAAATACGACACAGCAGGACATGCATACAAAATACTGACGTGCTAAAGTTTGGTTAAAACATTTGTAGACATATCTTGCATGACAGCACTACAAAAACAAAGGGAAAGACTATTGCCTTATATGGTGGTTGTCTTATTGTTTGGGGGCTTTGTTTTAAAAAAAATACCCTGGCTTAATACCCTGGCTTGTTTCCCTAGGTATTTGAGTAAATGAAAACACAATACTTACATGTGAATTCCCCCACAGAACTGTCATCCTCCATGTTCTTTGAATATAAATTCCATCGTCATCTGCGCGCAAGTGATTCTGGGATATGGTAGGGTGCGAAGTGTCCATCAGATATGTGCACTTCATTTTCCTGGGAAAGGGAGGGTGCATTTGAAGTCACTTTCGAATTACGTCAGCCTTGGTTGCGCCGCGGTGACGCAATCGGCCTTGGAATGCAGTCTTCGGTGGGTGCATCCTGAATTGGGACAGCTAAGCTGTCCCAAACTGAAGTGCGTGGACTCCGAAGTGCGCATTTGAAGTGCGATTGCGTCACAACGTAAGCTGTGCCAATTCAGGATGCACCCTCCGAAGACCGCATTCCTGCGGCGCGACGAAGGCTCACGGGGGAAGAGACCGGTCTCTCGACGAGAGGCGCGTTCGGCATTTTAACAGCGGCGGTGATGAGGCTCTTCAGGTTCTGCCTCATCTCCATTCTGCCTCATCACACGCTGCCAGACCTGGATGATTCTACGCCCCTCCTCTCTCACGCACCCACTCCTGTCCGGAGCCTGGTGAAGGGCGGCAATTAAGGGACGGAGTGATGATGATAATTAGGGGGGAGGCAGCCGACTTGTCACAGTCTGTTAAAGGAAGACTGTAAACAAAACAAAAAAAAATTTAAACAAAAAACAGGTGCAGCCACTTTCTCCAAAATTGTTTAATTATTTAATTATGACAGAGACAGCAATGCATCATGTTCTAATCTAGATCATCATGTTTGTAGTGTGTTCCAGTGGATTAAAACGTACAATATATATTTCAGACCTAGTGGAGTAATAGTAAATAATAATATAGTAAGTAATTGTAAATGTGTAAAGTTGCATAAGCTCATTACTTAGTGTCATATGCATATAAATCATTATTATGGTTTCTATGGCTAGGATCTGTAGTTCCTAAAAGGATTTAAGTTTACTACTAGACTAAAAACAGTTAAAGTTAGCAGGTGCACAAGACAGTTACATTTACATTTACAGTTACATTTACTCTCACACTACACAAGACAGTGCTACGTCCCACTTCAAAACACACAATATTTTAAACTGCAGTGGATTGCCCAACATTGCGTTCTTTTATTCCACTTTGACTTCTCTTGCGTTGTTATTCTGTCTATTTCTGTGTGTCTGTGCTGCTGTCCAGTTGGAATTAAGCTACCGAAGCGCCACCTAGTGGCTGTTACCCAAAAAG
The DNA here is from genome assembly GCF_001515625.1 of Sinocyclocheilus rhinocerous. Classification (NCBI taxonomy): domain Eukaryota; kingdom Metazoa; phylum Chordata; class Actinopteri; order Cypriniformes; family Cyprinidae; genus Sinocyclocheilus; species Sinocyclocheilus rhinocerous. The sequence goes on along the minus strand of NW_015640437.1, from coordinate 7,764 downwards.
CATCAGAGTTTCGCCTCTTGGTCTTCTAGGGCGAATTCCAAACTTCTTTTTACTTTCACTTCGGGAATGGGGCGCCATTTGTAGGGACGTTCCAAATGAAAAGTGAACAACTGAATCCCTTCACGAAGTCCGTTAGAGAAGGGAACATGCGATGGTCACTTCATGGAATCTTCGGTTAGGAGAACTTGCGATGCTTTTTAAAGCAAAGTTGGGGTTGATTTCGACTTCACATGCAAACGTAAATAGAATAGGCTAATTAAATTTGTCTATTTTAATGTAAGACAAAATATTGTTCGTCAGTGATAGAAATATGATTTAAGATGGTAGTGTAAGCAAGTTTAGTTTGAAAAGGTTTAATAGTAAATAAGACCCAATTAGACAATATTTGAATAAAATAATAATAATAATAAATATTTATTTGCAACAACTGATGGAGTGTTCAATGCTGCACGCACGCGCAACGTTGTCAAGGTAAAATTTGGTCAGTCATTCCCTTCGTCAAGGGAGTTCCAAACGCTTATACGAGACAGTAATGCCCTGCACCCTTCAAAGAACACACTTCAAGGGCTCTGCCCTTCGAAGGGAGTAGGGCATAGGGATGCTCACTTCCGTTTGGAATTCGCCCCTATACTCTTTGTGGACATTTCGCACCCTACCATATCCCAGAATCACTTGCGCGCAGATGACAACGGTGTTTATATTCAAAGAACACGGCGGGTGAGAGTTCTGTGGGGGAATTTACATTGAAATGTAAGTATTGTGTTTTCATTTACTGAAATACCTAGCGAAAGTGTTAAAAGCCACGTTTTTGTTTTTTTTAACACAAAGCCCACAAACAATAAGACAACCACTATATAAGGCAATAGTCTTTCCCTATGTTGTGTTTTCATAGTGCTGTCATGCAAGATATGTCTACACGTTTTAACCAAACTTGTGCACTTCAGTATTTTGTATGCATGTACTGCTGTCATATTTTCTAATGTTGCACCAATTTTTTACATATGTTTAAATATGTTGTACATATTTTCGAAGATTGCACCACTGTCTTAATATTTTTCATAAGTGTTTCCATTTTCTCTTGTTCTTGGACAATTCTTGAGAAAATGAGCCTGCTGGGGAATTTTAGACATTTTTTTGCTGAAATTCATTGTGCTGTTGTTAACAGGCATGGCTTATTTGCTCTGCCTTAGGATTGCAAGTGTCCTGGGACAGGTGGATTGCAAGTGTACTGGGTGAAGATGTTTTCTTAATTTGCTGGTGTTTTTTCAATTTGCATGTGTTTTCTTAAGTTGCAGCGCGTTGAGCTCTCTCGGCCACCGTAGGGACAACCTAATTTCTGTAGTTTATTTTTGTGATACAAGTTAAAAACAAAATGGTAAGTTGTATACGTTATTCGTTTTTGTAATGTAATTTATTTGTAAATGAGCCTGAGTACTTTCTATACATTTTGTATTTTTTGTTATGCATATTCACATGTGTAAATACAAGGGATGTAATCGTTATGTACATTGTTCATTTTTTTAATGCAGCTTACAAAACATTCTTCTATGCGTTTATTTTTTTGTCCTGTAAATAATTTTTTTACACATTAAAACAAATTGTTCTATACATTACTGAAAGTACTTTTTACAACATAGCTTAGGTTTAACATCAGAAAAACAACATCAATTTTGAGCCCAGCCCAGCCTCCATGTGTTCTGGGGTCTTCGGGAGGTGAATCTCTTGGTGAATGGCCAGCACCTTCTCAGCGACTGGGAGGACAATGTTGTGGACAGTGGGATGAGGCATGTCAAACACTCTGGAGACCACTCTGTATGATGTACCACTGGCCAGACAGAAAAGAAACACCAGGGTCTGGATTGTGGCACCCCATCACTGTTGACGTTCACTTCTCAGAAGATCCAGCAGGCAGCACTGTCAGGGCCTCCCTGCTCAGCCGAAAACTTAAAAAAACCTGTCCAGCACTGGCACATTCAGCTTTATCCTGCAGTACAGGGGTTTGGTCGAATTTAGGGAAAGAAGGAAAAGAGAAATTGTTTAGAGCTATGACAAAGTAATTGGTAGAAGAAATATTGAGATACTTTAGTTAACTACTTGTAGTAACTACTAATACCACATTGGGGAAAAGTACTAGTCATATTTAAAACCTTAGCTAAAGGGATAGTTCACCTAAAAATTAAAATTCCAAACCTGGAACAACTTGAGGGTGAATAAATGATTACAGAATTTTCATTTTTGGGTGAACTATCCTCTAATTAAAAGTATTATCTTGCATACTCTAATATACTTAAGGTATCGAGAGTAAAAGTAAAGGTATACAGTATTGTTCTGAAAAAGAATTTGTCAGGATGGTTTTGCATTTATATTACTGCTGCACTACTGTGTGTGTTGTATTTTACTTCTGAATATGTTCAAGGTTATTAAATTTAAAGTTGCCTACTTCATATACTGTTGGGTAGTTTAATCTACAACAATGCATCATGTTGTAAAACACCATATTTTTGCAGTGCTGCTGTCCTGTGAGGAAAAAAAGAAAAAAGAAAAGTTAGTACTTCACATTTGTACGAGAAAACTTTGAAAGTGAAAGTAACAATATTTATTTTCAGAATATTAACAAATTGTTGCTAACTATATCAGAGGCTGCATCTGAAGGACTCGGACTGGTCATACAACGCACTGTTCAGCTGTCACAGCTGCCGCTGAACATTGAGCTGTACATTGCCCTATTTTTTTATTATTATTATTTTTAATTTTATGCTTAACTGCTTAAAAAATCCGGGTTGCAAACCTGTCTACATATGATCACCATGGTCAAGAGAATAAACTATATAAAATTGCACCTTTGTAAGATAAACTGCTACGTGTGTGTGTGTGTTTTGTAGTTTTTCATATGTATCATTACATTATTCAAGTAAGCTCCAAGCCAATACCTGCATTTAAAGTTGTAATCCAGCAATTAAGAACGCAGCAAACCAGTGTAAATTACTTGGCCTTGGTCTTGGCTAAGCCTTGAAACATTCCCACCGTCTCCTCAATTATGACGTAAAACATAAAAACAAAAATGTGCAAGTCTGGCTCCACCTATCCTGTCAGGATGGTCCTCTCTCAGCTGTCCTCTCATACCGTTGCTATGCGACAGAGCGGTAATCGGGAACCCCTGGTGGCTCAATTAGGAAATCCTGTGAAGGCGGAGCGGCCTTCATGCACTTCAGAGGCGTGGCCTTCGAAGTCCGTGCCCTTTGAAGTGTATGCACTTAACTTTGGGACACAGCTACAGTCAAATGCTTTGTTCCTGAATGAATCAGCCGTTTGAATGAATCTGTTGAAGCTCAATGACTCACTCATTAACAGTCACTTGCTGCCACCTACTGGCGGTATTAATTTCAAATTTCAACTATTTTTTTCATGTTTTAAATTATTTCAAATATCAGTATTCAAAGTTTTATGTTAAAAACAAAACATTAGGCCCATTTATGCATCTGTAACTGCAGGTTAAATGCATCCATGTCCCCTCTGAGATACATTAAACTGTAGACTAAATGCCATTTCAGATGCAGATTACAGAAATGATTTCTTATGTTGGAATGAAAGACACTAAGTACCGGATGAAGTGCTTCTTATTCTTACCCAAAAATACAAAATGGAAGAAAGAGTTAAAACTGAACACAATCTTGCTACTCAAGCTGTGTATGAACATTTTTTTATATATATATATTTGTTTGCTTCTTTTCCATTTTGCATTTACTTGTACTTTTTCTTTCAATACTTAAGTACATTTAAGATTTTTAAAAATACTTTTCGTACTTGGGTACAATAAATATCACATACTTTAAGACTTTTACTCAAGTAAAATTCTAAACAGGGACTTCAACTTCTACCAAAGTCATTTTCTGGTAAGATATCTGTACTTTTACTTGAGTATGGCTTTCAGGTACTTTATACACCACTGCCTGGGTAAGGGTCCGACCCAGTCAATTTGGAGGTCTAACCAAGGCAATGCGGCTTCTCTGTGCTCCAGTGGGGCTCTGTGGTTTGGGTTCCCCGGTTGGAATTGGCAGCAAACAAGGCATCCTTTCACATACTCTGCCACATCTTGCTGCATGCCGGGCCAGTATGCCACTTGTTTTAGTGTCTCATAAGTGGCTCTTGTGCCGTGGTGTCCCGCACATGGTGCGTCGTGGGCATACATCAAAATCACCCCCTTTGACAATGTGTCACCACAAGCCTTGGCGCAGTGAGGTCAGCAGAGACATACCACAGAATGTTGTCCATCACACGCAGTATGGGCTTCACCTTGAGTAGTCCTTTGGTCGAAGCATTAGCAAGCTGAGCAGGTGTAATAGGGTGGTTGGAGGGGTCAGAGAGGTGGTGAAGAATAGTCTGTATTGAGGTGTCAGAGGCTTGCATGTCAGCAATGTCATTAGTGGAGATTTGAGAAGCCAGCATAAGCGGCTGTGAGGTGATTGTGGTGGGTTGCGTTTTATTGCTGTGGGTTATGGCTGCCACGTTAAGGTTGGGTGGGTGGGTTTGGTGAAGACCATAACTTGCCGTGTAGTGCACCTGCTTTGGCTAGGGCATCCGTTTGGTCATTGAGGTCCTTGTCTGGACCAGGTTGCTTTGAGTGTCCTTTCACTTTCTTCCAGTAGACGATCATATCATGTTCACTTGTGATGTCGTCGCATGCCTGGAACAGGTGTTGGTGTTTAACTGGTTTGTTGTTTGCAGTCTTGAAACCATTTTGTGTCCAGCCTGGAAGATGGCATGTGAAGCCAACTCTGGCATAGTTGGAGTCTGTGCAGATGAGCAGTTCTCTGATGTTATGGGTTGATGCTATCTGCAGGGTTATGAGAATAGCCGCTATCTCAGCATATTGTGATGATTGTGGACCCAGCTTGAAGTGTTGTGGTGGGCAAGATCAATCATTTAGCCAGAGAAACCCTGCACCTGCCTTTAGGATGCCCTCGTGGTTGTAGGAACATCCATCGACGTAGGCTGTGGGCATGCCTTGGCAGACATTCTCGTCAAAATACCTGTGGCAGGTAGGTGGCAGTAGTTGGGGCCTTTCTGCTTCTACGATCTCAGTCGGTGTGTCATCGGAGCAGCTTTGGCAGGCTGCCAGGCCATTACCCAGCGCCAACTTGTGATTTTTGAGCATATCATGCTTCCACGTTGCGCCCCTGGAGGGCCATTAGCCATGTGGCTATGCGTGCATTTGTGACCACACTGTCGCGGATACGCTGGCTGTTAAGAAATGTGACAGGCTGGTGACAGGGTCTCTATGATCACTTTCTGTGCTCCGATGTAGTTGGAGAATCTCTGGATGGCCCATACAGTACAGAGCAAGGCTTTCTCACAGTCTGAGTATTTGCACTCTGGGGGAAGAAGAGTCTTGCTGGCATATGCGACCACCCTTTTATCCTGGTCATGCCGTTGGTATATACCAGCGCTGAGGCAGTGGCTGGAGAATCCAGCGTCCAAGTAGAACTCCTTCTGTGGATCTGGGTAAGCCAGACATGGAGCAATGCACATATGTCGTTTCAGCTCATTCATGGCATTTTGCTGATCATCTGTCCAGACGAAGGGGCAGTCCTTTTTCAGAAGAGCAGTGAGAGGGCGTGCAATGTCTGAATAATTCTCAATGAATTGCCTTGAATAGTTGCACACGCCTAGAAAACTTCAGAGTTCTGAGACATTGGCAGGTGGTTTAATGTTCTGAATGGCCTGGATGCGGCTGGTTTGTGGCTCAATACCTCGTGGTCCGATGAGTATGCCCACGTAATTGACCTTGGTTTTGCACCATTGTCCTTTGTGGAGGGCAATCTTGGCACCGGCGGCGGTCAGTTGGTGCAGGACGTGGTCAATTTCTTTCAGGTGATCGGTCACCGCCGTGTGTTTCATCAGAAGGTCGTCAACATAGATTAAGTTCCCTCTTACCCGGGCATGCTTTGTTGAGGAAGATGTTAAATTCGGCTGGTGAGTTGGCATAGCCGAATGGGCACCTGGTGAAGGTGTACTGCCGATTGCAAAAGGTGAAAGCCAGCTTGTGTTGGTCATCTGGATGCACTGGTATAGTCCAAAATCCTGAGGCCACATCAAGAGTGGAGAAGATTGTGGCTCCTCTGATTCTTGGTATCTCCTGTTCCAGCTGGGTCATAGGCCATCGCGACAATGGCACCTGTTGATTCAGTTTCCTATAGTCGATGGTCGGCCGCCACTTGCCATTTGATTTGATGACAGGCCAGATGGGGGCAGAGTAGGTGCTGTTACACGGACGAATGACACCCTTCTCAAGCATAGAGTTGATGATCTCCTGTACGGGTTCGTACGATTCAAGGGGGATCTTGTATTGCTTGACAAAAGTGGGTGGAGCTTTTGGGTGCGTTGGGACACGCACAACATGGAGGTTAGTGAGGCCACAATCTAAAGAGTCCTTGGCAAATGATTCCTTGTATTTGTACAGGACTTGACGGAGTTTGTGGCGGTCTGCATCCTCCTGTATGGCATCAGCATCTTTCAGAATTTGCTGGACTTGTGTCTCAAAACCTGGGTATGGCTCTTCTGTCATTAATTCCTCTGTGCCGTGGGCGGTCAGAGGTGCAGTCACGCTGTCATTTATGCAGGTGGAGTGGTTAGAGACCGTGTACACGGCAAAGTGTTGGTCTTCTGTTAGTTCTGTTCTACACACCTGCTCCTTGACCACTGGCATGACTGAGGTTATGGTGATGATCTTGAAGGGTGCTGTTGACACTGTGTGGCCTGAGCTTTCTTCTGGAATCATTGAATCTGAGATGGGTCCAATTATTGGTAGAATTAGTTCAAAGTCATGGAAGTCATAACTCACTAGCCAACCCAGACGGTACGCCTTAGGCACTCTGACATCCGTTGCCGTGCAGTTATTGAACAAGATGTAGACTGCCCGAGATGTCACTTCAACGAGGGGTGTGGCTTCCAAAGTGAGGCCCAGTTCCCCACATTCGGGTGAAGGTTGGAAGAAGCCTAGGGTGTGGCTGAGAGCTTGGCCGCTTCGCAGGTTGAGTCGAACAGCGACCCCTTTGGTGTAAGCTGGTACTACAGTCTCTTTTTCATTGATTAGCGTGCAGGCCTCAGGGATGGTTTGGCCTGAAAGGAGGTTCTCAAGGTTGACAGGAACCGTGGGTGACTGTGAGGTCATTGGAGCCCATATCACTTCATTGATCATGTCCACGTGAGCCCTGAGGCGAATCAGAATGTCTGCTCCGATGTAGACATCATGCGGTGCGTCTGGAAGGACCAGGAAGTAAATCTGAGATGGGTGCAATTATTGGTAGAATTAGTTCAAAGTCATGGAAGTCATAACTCACTAGCCAACCCAGATGGTAGGACTTAGGAACACTGACATCCATTGCCGTGCAGTTGTTGAACAGGATGTACACTGCCCGAGATGTCACTTCAACGAGGGGTGTGGCTTCCAAAGTGAGCCCCAGTTCCCCACATTCGGGTGAAGGTTGGAAGAAGCCTTAGGGTGTGGCTGAGAGATTGGCCGCTTCGTAGGTTGAGTCGAACAGCGACCCCTTTGATGTAAGCTGGTACTACAGTCTCTTGTTCATTGATTAGCGTGCAGGCCTCAGGGATGGTTTGGCCTGACAGAAGGTTCTCAAGGTTGACAGGAACAGTGGGTTACTGTGAGGTCATTGGAGGCCATATCGCTTCATTGATCATGTCCATGTGAGCCCTGAGGCAAATCAGAATGTCTGCTCCGATGTAGACATCATGCGGTGCATCTGG
>NW_015640436.1:48418-62205 GCF_001515625.1 Sinocyclocheilus rhinocerous | reverse complement strand
AAAATAAATAAATAAATAAATCCAAGAAAAAGCATAAAAAGCATAATAATTACGTAAAAATTATAACATAATATTACGCAAGTTATTCGGCAGTATGGACATATACATCTTATTTTACATAACCGTTTACTTACTTTTACTTAAGAGATAACCTGTTGTGTTCACAAAATTCGCAAAGACATAAACTTTGATAAACTTTAAAGCGTATTTAACCGTCTTGGCGCTCAATCGACTTTTGGCGCTTATCAAAAAAAAAAAAGCCGCCAAATTTTTCGGATTGCATTTTATTTATTACACTTTTAAAATACAAAACACGTCCGCACTCTGTATTTTTAAAGTACATTCTTCATCATCATCACCATATCGTCGTTGTATATAAGGAATTTTGTGTTTGCTTTTGCAAAATGAATGGCCACCGCGATTTATATCACTATATCGCCCAAATATAGCCTCTAATATCTATATAAGTTAGGCCTAAGCGTTAAACCACCAAATTAAGAACAATGTTATCTAAATTACACGAGTGCAACGTACGCGGTTGAGATTGAACCATAGTGTCAAACGAAGCTAAGTCGCGTACCGCTTCTTTATCACATTATACTGTACTCACCTGCACGCAATCCGAAGACGTACAATTGTTGATAAAATATTAAAACTATATATATAATATAACTATAATATTGAAAAATATTAAAACTATCTCACGTCACAATGTGATGGAGGTCAGTGTAAAACGACAAACCCGCGCTTTGGTACTCGCACTTTTTATAGATGTAGTCACATGACAATGTTTCGACCAATGGCTGCTTTCCCCCGTTCGACCAATGGCTGCTTTGCCCCGTTGATTGACTGTTAGGATTGTTAGGACCTGAGTTAGGAATTGTTCCGAATGTGTTAGGACTTGTAACAAATGGTTAGGAATGGTTAGGCTGTCCGATCGCTGGCGGGTACAGCCACGACTACAGATATAGGCCACTCTCTGCCTCTTACGTTTTATATAACAGCAGTATTCCCACAAGAATACCCATTTGAACTCCATAGCCCTAGCCAGCTCAGTCACCCAGCGGAGATTGCAAGCAGATAAAACAGCGGTCCCACTGAAGAGAAATCAGGCTGCCATGTCTCATCCTCTGGAATGGGGTTTTTCAGTGCTGGCCCTGGGGACCCATGGCACTACACATTTCGTAGGTCTGTCTTATTCTACTCACTAAGTTCACTTCATGAGCGCTCTTTCCTAACGAGCTGACCATCAGAATCAGGTGTGCCAAAAAAGGGAGATGCACAAGGTCCTCAAGAGCAGGCCGGAACACCACTCTATTAGAGAGACAGCAGCATAGATGGACCGACATGACAGCAAGCTGAGGCCGCCAACAAGAAGACGGAACTTCGCCCGAACAGGAACTTGAACCCTGGACCCTCAGATTAAAAGTCTGATGCTCTACCGACTGAGCTATCCGGGCTCTTTTGCAGTGCATGCCTCTTACGTTTTATATAAAAACGTACCACCAACTTGGTCCTGGAGACCAAGTTGGTGGAACCAGGGCGCTGGAGGACTGAGGTGAAGACAGAGCGACCGAGGACCAAGGTGGAGCCAGAGGGAAGGAGCCCAATGGAGCAGTAGGGGTGGATGGACGAAGTGCAGCTGAAGGCCCAGAAGTCCATGGTGCAGGCAGAGTGACGACTGACCAAGGCGGAGCCGGCAGGACGAGGGAGCTCGGTGGAGCCCTAGGTAGCGAGGAGCCATAGCAGAGCTGCCCGTCAACTGGCCGAAGTGGAGTGACTGGCTTGGAGGTTCTAGGCCAGGGGTGGCAAACGTCAGTCCTGGAGAACCACAGTCCTGCAGAGTTTCACTCCAACCCTAATAAAACACACCTGAACAAGGTCAAAGGTTTACTAGAAAGGTACAGGTAGGTGAGTTTTTATCAAGGTTAGAGCAAAACTCTAACTGCAGGACTGTGGCTCTCCAGGACCGACGTCAGCCACCCCTGGTCTATAGGCAGAGCAAATGGGTCAACACTCCAGGGCGGAGCTGGTGGACAAGAAGCCCAGGGTGGAGCAAAGGAGGAGCCAAGACAGAGGAGCAGAGACAGCCAAGGAACTTGGAAGCATAGAGGAGGAGGGAGTGGGAGGCTGGGCAGATTTCTGGAGACACTGGGTATTTTGAGCTAGGTGGAACCAGCTGAGAACGCCAGAGAAATCAGGGCAGGACAGAAACACAGACTTTAACAGTGTAGTGCTGGGTAAAACTGACTCGGGGCAAGGAAAGGAAACAGGCAGGAAACACTCACTCTTCCAGACGATCAGCACACTTTCCTCAGCTGTTGTAGATGGGGTAGGGCTCCACAACAGCCCCTCGTACTCCACCAGTAATTCAACTGGCACAGGCGATGTTGCTGGCTCATGGTGGGATCTGTGGCTCTGGCGATAGCTCTTGCTCTCGTATCGTGGCAGACTTGGGCTCATGGTCTGCGGTGGGCTCAGGCATCGCTGTCATTGGTCTGGTGGTAGCGGTTGGTGTACTGATCTCCTCCTTGCTCTCGCAGATGGTAAATGTGGAACCGCTGTGGAGGAGTACCCACTCCACATACTCCATGAAAATCCCTAGAGGCTTGTTTCCGGGCAAGCACAATCTAATTTTCGTGTTGAGGCTTGTCCGGAAAAGCAGACAAAGGCAGTTGTCATCATAAGGGACAAGATGGCAAGGGTCCAGAAATTCCTGTGTGTGCCTCTCGAGAGACTGGTTCCCCTGCAACAAACACATTTCATTACACCAAATACACAAAATAATGTTCTTTTTAGCAGCATCATATGACCCCTTTAACAAAAAAACAGATGATACGTAACACAAGTATGTTTGTTATACTATAATTTACTGATCAAAATCATTTAGCATGGCATTATCACTCCATCCAAGTCATAACCCATAAAGTATTCATCCAATTCTCACTATGAACTATTAACTATGGCTTTTGACTCAATAAACTTCTAATTTTCTGCTTATTAATAGTTAGTAAGATAGTTGTTAACTTTAGGTATGGGGTAGGATTAAGGGATCTCAAATATGGTCATGCAGAAAAAGGCATTAATATGTGTTCTATAAGTACTACTAAACAGCCAATATGCTAGTAATATGGATACTAAGTAATAGTGAGAATTGGTCCCTAAAATAAAGTGTTACCAAATGGATCTGTGTTGCCTTAAAAAAAAAAGTTACGTTCACATTTTTATGCTGTTTTTTTTTTCTTTATAAAATGAGATTTAAAACATATATATATATTAATCTCTCTTATCATCTCTCGTATCTAACACAGCTGATTCAGACCCTCAACTTGTTGGGAGTGAGCTCCATGCACTGAACTGGATGTGACACATAAGCAAGACATACAAACTGTACAGGGCGATGGGGTGCCAGGACTGGAAATGAAAACCACTGTATTTACAACAAAATGCAATGCTGTAACAAAGTGCAAATGTAACAAAGTTCAATGCTGATGCTCTGTATTGGATTAAGAATTGATTGTGTGTCCGCTGATATCACCAGCGATGGAAAAAAAACTTAGCTTTTTGAAATGACAAAAAATTGTAATTAATTGCTTGCAAAATGATTCACCATTTCAAAGTGCACTGGCGACACCTGCTAATCACAAAATAAAAACAATGAGAACATAACCCAAACACATAAAATGGCATCTTTTACAAACCAATTGCAAAAGTTTTAATGAAAGTTTTATTCAATAATTAATAAATAATTCCACTAAAATTAAGTGTACTGTGTGTGCAAATTGTGTTCTTTTATTAATTTGCAAAGCTTGATATTTGTCTTTTTAAGGTAAGGTTTGACTAACTACGCTAATTAGAAACAATTAACTATCACTTTCCCTTTCGCATTATGCATGTAAGTTTTTGTCATTAACTGAAACTACATAATAAAATTGACCAGAGGTCATATATTAGACCAGGAATGGGCAACTCTGGCCCTTGAGACACTAGTTCATGCTTTCATCAGAACAATCCTATTGACAAACAATCAGAATTGTGGAATCACAATTGTTGCTGTCAGCCAGAAACCTGTCACTAGCATCCACATTGTGACAGCAACCAATCGCATAATTAAAAGTAAATGGTTCTAAGGGATATGGCCCATTTCATGTATTAACTGCTTACAAGGTGTGCACCCTATGAATGTGTGCATGTTTCAATTGTTAATGTATTTTGCATTTTCATTCACACAGCTATTAGTTGGCTACTAAATTCTGTCTGGGCTAACCCTGAGAGACAGGGTGCGAAGCTCGGACATCTGGGAGGGGTTTCGAGTACAGCCCCTCTTGATCCTCCACACTGAAAGGAGCCAGTTGAGATGGTTCAGACGCCTGTTTAGTCTTCTGGTTCAGGTGCTCCAGGCATGTCCAACTGGAAAGATCCCATAAAAAAAAATATATATATATATATATATGACATATATTGCCCTATATCAAGAGTTCCACTTTCATTCTTTCTGTCCGTAAGGCCAATAAACCTTCAAAGCTTTTTTACATTTGAATTCAAATTGCAATTCTGCATCCTGTTACTACTACAATTCAATTCAGATTTAGGAATCAAATTGTTCTAAAAGCTTACTCAGCTTAGCATACCAGAACAATCCTAATATATGTATTCAAAGTCTGATATATTTAATCACATGGTTCAACTAATTTCCTATTGTGTTCCCTTCTCTCATCACTCTTGTTCTATTCGTATTCTGCCTTACTCAGACAACGGACACACACAGATCATTTGCTGCACAAGCACCTTTTAAAAGTAGCTCTTCATTCCATTGTGCTCTGAACTGACTTGAGCTAAATAATGATACTGTCGTCTTTTATAGCAGAATTGCTGAGTTTCCATAACTGATTCTGCCTTTTATCTCTGTGAAGCAGCTTTGACATCATCTGTATTATATAAAGCGATATAGAAATAAAGGTGACTTGACTTGATTCTGCAGTTATATTTGTCTGAAAGAGTGTGAACCACCCTTGAGAAAGTAACACATCAAATGAAAGAACCAATATAAGCCAATTGACACTGAGAGAAATGTAATGAATAGTTAGTAGAGAATATGTAGAGCCTGTGATAAATTTCAATGAAACAACTGACCAGGATCACTCCATACATGTCCTTCTAGCACATGCTAAAGATATCCATGCAGTGAAATTTGCCAGCTGCTTTTGGTAAACACTATAAATTAATCACCCACACACATTTACAGTTTTGTACAGTATGTACTGATATTTCTCCTCTGATATAAACAGAAACTTCCTGTATGCAACATTGTAACTTCCTCACGGTTGACAATGAGCTTTGGCTATTTGTAGGTAAGAGTCTGTGTGAAATAAGCATGTGTTCTGCATCATTCATGATGTTTTTGTACACATGGACATTTATCAGTCAATTTAGGTCATTCATATCATTCAAGTTTATCTAATAGTTTACTTGGTCCAGTTCACATGAGAAAAGAATGGATGTGACTTAATATCCTCCACACCGGCTACTCCTGCACCCAGCCGCTCCACTGGATTATACTGTAACAGCTATAGACAGAGAGAGAGAGAGAGTGAAAGAGAGAGTGAAAGAGAGAGTGAAAGAGTGAGTGAAAGAGTGAGTGATGGTTACAGTAGAATGTAATTTCTTTAAATCAATAGTCAACTCCCCCAAAAATAAATTTGACCAACCTAATCTAAGTTTTTGGTTTTCAACAATAATGAAATGTTTCTCTTGTAGAATACTTGCTTGTTCATTGTTCTACAATCCTTTTTTACTGTCGGGTTCATATCTTTCTATAAAAGTCTGTTTGCAAAGCCTGTGTCAAATTGCGTTGGTTTACCAAAAAATCCACAATGAAATGTACTGAACAAACAAATAATGTTCTACTGCTCTATTTGTCTTTGTAGGTTGTCTTGTGCTGATGTATTCATCTCTGTTATGTAAAAAAAAGAGATTTAAAGCAGTTCTTTTGGCAGCTTGGTTTCAATAAAAGCACTTTTTTAAACTAACAAGGAAGTTTCGATTTCTGAAATGTAGAGAATGTTTTCATAGTGCAACGACCTCTTATATGTCAGAAGATCAGGGGATATTAAATTGTTTCCACCGTTGGGCCGAAAGGTTCTATGAATGATAAGGAACGGTTCCAGTTATGATTCCACTTGAGCTCGGCTCGGCTCGGCATGATTAGGAACTGTTCTCGGCCCGCAGAATGCGTGTAGTGATGTCGCCACTCAGGATCGGTCACTTGTCTGTTGTCTGGCTACTAGTTTCTCTCTGTAGCTGGCCAAGTGCGCTATTTGAGCAAAATAAACAGAAATATTTGATCACCCTCCATAACGCAGTTGCAATTTACATCTCAAACCGTATGTAAACACTTGCATTACCAAGGCAACTACTGATGTGTTTGTATTACAAACTCTTATCAGCCCCGCAGTGGAAAACTAAACCATATCCCTGCTGACTGGCCCGGACCGGCACAGAATGGAACACTGAAGCACCAAGAACCGTTCGGTCCGACGGTGGAAAAGATTTCTTAGTTCCTGACCCCTTTAAGAATTACAGGGAGCAGCCTTCAAACTCTGCCTTCCAACTAGAAAGAACAGTCTATTACAGTATATGCAAACAAGTGAGGTATGTTACCATTTAAACAGAGTAGGGTGCAAATCATTAACAGGTTATGCATCTCCCTATGACAAAATGGCCTCAGAAAGGGAGGGGAAGCCTGGCCCAGACACTTTGGTCACTGTGTCCCCTCATTTCTATTTGCTCTTGGCATATATTAATTTTCCACCATGGTAATACATACCTGTTCCAGCAGAGAGTGTGCTTCCTCCGACACAAACTCTGGGATGTTCAGGGATGAGTGTCTTCCAATGCCAGCAGGATGACACTGATATAGAGACTAAACACATAGACACACCAAATTCTACATGAACAAAAAATGTAAGTGTTTCAACATTTAGGTTTTTTTATATTTAAACAGAGATACATAGAAATCACATAACCCCCTTCATTATAATTTGCCACACTGAAATCAATATATAAATACATTTTAAAATGATTCACTGAGAATAATGCATCTGTTGATGAAATACTCTCACCTTTCCGACTATGAGCTCAAATAAAAGGGCTCCCAAACTCCACCAATCGCACACTAATGTCTCTTCGCAGATTCCGCCCACTTCTAAATGACAGAGAGAGAAAAAAAAATTGTATCATCATAGTGTCTCACTTTATTGGACAATTTGTCACTTTACTGGACAATTTATTATTTCACTCTTTTTTCACTTACTGGCAAAGACAAGAAGCTTTTTCAACAAAATGAAGAGCAAAGTAACTGTTTAACTGAGATTTTTCTACGTTTTAATTACATGCTGCACCAGAGTAGGATGGGAAATGATCTGTCCCACAAGAATGTCAATATAGTAGCTTTATTGCTACTCTTCATCAACTGTTAAGAAAGTGTGTACAAAATAATTAGCACTACCTTATAATGAGCTAATAAAACTCCTACTTGTGAGTCAAGACTTTATTACAATGTCACTATGCAGATAGAAAAACTAAATATGAAAGGACCAAAATCAAAACAAATAAAAAAAAAAAAAAACTGAAATAATTTCTCAAAGTCATTGACTGTACAGCACAGTTACTGTGCAGCCTCTTTGACCTCTTTCCACTTTGGTATCTTAGAAAATTCAGATTTTTCCTCTGGTAATTAAAGGCGTTTTTTGCTTAGTCGTAATGACATTATTTTGGCGTTTATGTGTATGTAGCTCTGAACCCGAGAAGAACAAAACACACAAGTAAGCATGTATACAACATATTTTATCCTATGCTTTATTTCCTTCTAAAAAAAAAAAAAAAAAAAAAAAGGATGAATTTGGGACTGGTCTCCCCAAACTTTGTAACTCTGAACAGGAAATTAGATGTTTTACAAAGTGTATCTTCCACATATAATCAGTTTTATTTATTACAATCATTTATAAAGAATGGCCATTTCCCATGTGATGGTTTCACCCATACCAAAACAAATTTATAATAAATACTGTTTATTTACTAATATTTGGTGTTCTGTTAGTTGGTTCCAGTCAGTTCTGTCACTCAAGTCCAGTCAAGATTCTGACCAGTCTGAGTGGTCCAATTTCTCTCACCTGCCCTGGACTGTGCTTCTCCCCCTTGATCTAGATTTAGTTTTTGTTTTTTTGTAAATAAAAACGCCTACTGCATTAAACTGGACTATTGAGTCCACTCCTCACCTCTCTTCCTGCACCCTCCCCCGACAGCATAAATCTGTATTTTGCCTGTAGTCTGTAAGAAAAACCCTGAAACTTTGTATTGTTCATTCCTCTTTAAGACGGTGGATAGTGAGCTCAAACAAATATAAAATACAGTGCATTTAATGAAAGAGTACAGACTGTGCCTATAGAATGTGCCTATAAGGTTAAGACAAGTTTAATTGTCATTCCAGAGAACATTCCCCACTAACCCGGATTGGTTCACTGCACACGACCTGAGAGAGAGAGAGAGAGAGAGAGAGAGAGAGAGAGAGAGTTAGTGTGTGTCAATCAAATGCTGATCAAATTACACCATAGCTTTAATTAAATTAATAAAGTTATGTAGTGTGTGCTAGTCTCTTTAGTTGTAGCTCAAGACCACACAAAATAATAACATGAATGATATATGCTGTTTACACACACATAGTCAAGATGTAAGGCAATTAAAAAATTATAATAATTATAAAATATAAAAAAAAAAAATAATAATAATATATAGATACAATGGAGATACAATGTCCCATCAAGTCTGCTTAATCAGTTACTAAATAAGCATGTCAAAATTATTAAGGAAAATAAGGGTTTCTTATCAAAGTAATAAAATGTTGCATTGCAAAAGTGAGCATACCCTCCTAAAAGTTACAAAATAAAATGTAATATCAAAAAAGGAATTTTTGATCAACGTGAGCATGTTGAACCAAAACATTGAAAGAGGAGTAATTTATTGATATCTATTTATTTATTTATTTCATTATTTTATATATACATATATATATATATTTATTTATTATTCTTTTTATTTTTTTAACTCCCTGTAATTCCCTGAGTTGAACTTGCAGTCCTGCCATATTATCATGGTTCTTTACGCTATCGGCAGATAGTATGCTACACCAGACTTAGAAAATAATCCAATACCAAGCCGTATTCATCAAGAAATATATTTGAAGGTTGTTTACATGAACATCTCTGGGGTGGTTTTGAAAATGTTTGCTATGCTTTTGCAAACCCACTATCGTCCACAGTACCATGTACCAAAGAAACAAATAATGCTCTACTGAGATTTTCACATAGTTAAAAATAAACAGCCACCTTAATTCTTAAGGAATTCCTAGGATCCTTTGAAAGGGAATGTTATTTTTAGTCCAGTAAATAATTCAAAGACACACTCATAATACACAAAAGACTGGTCATCACCTACTAGTACACTCTAAAAAATGCTGGGCTATTTTTTCTACCCAACCATTCAGTTGAGCCTGTTGGCTCATATGTTGGGCTGTTTTTTTTCTCCCAGTGTTGGGTAGTTTGTGTGTTTCCCAGCCGTTGGGTTTGTGGCTGGGTCAATCTCACTGACAGCTGAAACTATAAAACCCTCCCCTTCCCTCCGACGAAACATCCCAGCACGGGCTTACTTCTTTTTCATCCTCTTCAGCTCATAATTTGGTGCACTTTTTCAGTGAAATAAAGGTTTGTATATGATTTTTTTTTTTCATATATAAAGTCTTTACTGTGCTGTAAATTATTTTATTTTACGCAACATGTCGAGATGTCAGTCAGCTAAATGCAACTGTCATTTCACATGATGGAAACGCCTTTTGCCTTGCAAAACATAAACTGATTTTATTTGTTATAATACTAAATTGTATTTATTTTGATGTTAAAATATGTTATCTCTTCTCAGTACTGTTTGTTTATAGGCAGTTTATGGAGTCAGTCACGGCATCTTTCAGCTACGAGTGAAACACGAGGCGGCGGTCTGAGGTTCGCAGTCAAAACCAACACCCAATTTTTTTATTTCTAAAATGCTTGATAACTGAGTTTAAATGTATGTAATATTGTAAACTATGCTGTATTCATCCAAACAAATCCAATGTGTCATATTGTTGCCCATGGGTGTTCTTGCTTATTAATAAATGTTCACCTTTTGATTATTATCATTGCCTCTAGTAATTCTGTGTGTGATTTCTAATTTCCAACCCATTTTAAGCCAGTAATATAGTAATTTTTAAACAATAATGGAGTTAAATAAAACAACCCAGCATGTTGGGTCAAACATTTAACCCAACCAGCTAGGTCAAAATAACCCAGCATGTGTTCTGTCCAGTATTTAACCAGGTTGGGTTGCCAAATAACACAGAAATGGTTGTTTTTAACCCAGCATTTTTTAGAGTGTATAATGATGTGAAATAACAACAAATCGAGTCACTGGGATGAATTAAAGCAACTAGTACTAGACTATAAAATTTAAAGGACTATATCTGCTAAAAATTTATATAAACTATTAGGAGTATTCTAACATATAAATGTTATTCTCAAAAGCCAATATGAAGTAAAAGGCAAAAAAAAAAAAAAAGGGGGTCTTGAATAGTGTAATGATGTATGATTCAACAGTATGCAGTGAGTAAGTGATTGATTCACCTGCGTGGTTTAGCAGTATGTTGCTGGGGTTCAGGTCTCGGCATATAATGCCCTCCTGATGCAGAGCATCCAGAGCCATAACCATGTCAGCAGCCCAGTTCCTCACAAGAGCCTCTGGGATGTGTGTGTCTAATGAAACTGCAGCCAACTTATCCAGCTCTTGAAACAACTTCGACACTTCCTCATCCTCATGTTCTCCTAAAGTGCCTTTGGACCTCAAGCCCACTTCTTCATGTTCAACAAAGTCCATCTGAGCTCTGGGAACATCTGTGTCTAGTGTGCTAGAGCTCAGGGGAAGACAGAGTTAATGAGTCTGTTTTAAAAGGTGTTTCTGATGGTCTGTGTAGAAAAGGAAAGGTGGCCACATCAACAGACTGGTCCAACTCTCCTCTCTGTAGAACATCCGGCCTGCCAAATGTAGGAGAGGTTTTGGCCACCGCAACAAAAGCGATGTCTCCAGTAATAAGCTCTTCATCCTGCGTGTCCACTGTGCCCCCTTCAAGCACTGGCAGATTGACCAATAAATCAGGCGGTTGTCCCTCAATAGCACAGCTGACCGTGGCATCCTCCAGTACAGCCTCTTTAAAGGAAATCACTGGCACCAGATTTGATCACTGTCGGACCTCCAGAGATCCGACACTTCCTGTATCATCTCCACTGGCTCCTCTGTGACCTCTACAACGGCAAACAATGGCTTGCAGGCATCTTCCCTGTCACTCTGGAAGAGCTCCGTGGGCGATGATGACTGGTTCGGATGGTCAGGTGAATGTGTGCATTGATCCACAAAGCCGGCCAGTTGCTCCTCCTCAGTGAAGAAGCACAGCTCCTGCATCGATATCGGAGAGCATAGACTATCGGTGTTCAACACTGAGCATGTATGTTTCTGTGTTAACACAGGAGCAAGAGAGCAGCGGTCCTCTTCCGGCTCCAGCTTCTCCTGCTCATACTCATTGCACAGCGTCAAGTAGCTGTTGGTGCACTCCTCTTCAGAGTCTGGCAGTTGGGCTGCTAAGGCATTCTCCCCGAGGCTTAGGCCCCGAGAATCCACACTGCTGGAACCGGTGTGCACAGGGTTCAGGGTTGAATGTACAGCTGCAGAGTGAGCTTTCTGGATGAAAGGTATGTTGAAGCTTTCATCAGGACTGCTGTCGTGCAGATACTTGCAGATATGAGACCACAATTTACCACCTGAAGAGACAAAGAGGAAGAACTACTCAACCTCCTGTTTACACACTTAGGCATTTAGAAAAAAGCAAAAACAACGAAAACAACACACCCTCAGCATACTGCAGTAAAAGAAAGATGGAGTCCTCTGAGATGATGTATTTCTCCAGTTGTACCATGCTTGGCACGGAACGAGGCACAATAGTCTTCTTAACACGTCCACACGCACTGCTTTTCCCTAAACCCTGAACACACACACACACACACAAACACAAACACACACAGAAGACTTATCAGTATAAATCATGAGTCCACTGGCCTGCAGTTCAAAAATATTCATACAAACCTTAAAGTGGTATTAAATTTTGCTCCCTGGATTTTTGCTGACGGTCTGAACAAGGTCTTTATGGGACTGCTGCTTCCAATGGGATTTGTTACTCAAAAAAGTAAAATATATCAGTATAGTGTCACCTTGTGGCCAATTCTCCCGAAATTAGGTACCACAGTATTGTAGTGGTTTTCAATCCAGATCCTGGGGAACCACTGCTTAGCATATTTTGCATGTCTCTCCATGTCATTACACAATATATAATGTTGTCGACTTGCTGTTCCTTTCACACTACACCACTGTTTTGGGTATCATGAAGTTGCTGTCATTTGCACAGACTCGTCACCTAGGCAAACAAACATCTAGCATGCTAAATATCTGGACCGGTCGGCCGACTCAACATCAACATGACGAAGCCTACGACTCTTATCCCTGAAATTCCCCTTTCCCTGTATTTTGCTCTCTTGTTGGCTGTAGGTCATTGCCAATGTAATTTCCGGTCAAAATACATTTAGCCTCCAAATCGACCCAGAGACCAATAAGACAGTGTTAATTTCGTTGACGAATAATTTTCGTCATAATGTTCGTCAATGACATTTTTTTCACTGACAACAACGAGACGATAACGAACTAAAATTGCAGTTTATGCCTATCCCTACTAAAAAAATGTAAAGTCTTTTTTTTTTAAGTGTATATTGGTTCAAGTGTATAGCCTATTACTGTTTTCACTGATCATAACCCTATTACCCTTCTTCAACAAATGTCTAATGCCAATCATCGTTTAATACGATGGTCTCTGACCTGTCAAGGTTACAACTTGAAAATATTTCACAAAAAAGGTATTGAAAATGTTATGTGCTGACTCACTGTCCCGTGACAACCAGTTTTTACACTGTATGTTTTATTTTATGGGTGGGGTGTTATGACCTTAAGATTCTCTGATCTTAAGAAGTCTATGCATCTGTGAACTGTTTTTGTATGTATTTGATCTCTCTGCTTGTGTGTGTAGACATGTTTGTGTTCCAGATGTGGCCTCTGTTAACCAGCTGGAGATGGTGACACCCTACCCAGATATAAGGACCGCCCCAAACACTCGTCTTCTGCCTCTGAGTCTCGTTGACTTCGTACTGTTGTGTTTCGCTAGCGTTATGATTGACGGTTTCCTGCTATTGTTTGTATCGCCGTCGTCATTGTGGTTAGGTTGTGAAAGAGTGTCGTACCGGAGAGAGAGATATTCTGAGTGTATTGAATCTGTTTAGTGTTTGTTATTGTAAGATCAAATTCTAAAACCCCTGTTTATCTGTACATTGCTTGTCTTGACTACGATTTGGATTCTGATTCTGCTTTGTGTACGCCCTGAAACTTTGTAAATAACTTTGTAAATATTCTTGTAAATACTAGTTTGCCAAATTAAGGGACGTAGGGGGTTAGACGCCATTTTATTTATGTATCTTTTTTTTCACTTTGTTTTTGGTTGAGGGAGGTAGGGAAGTTGGTCTATATTTTGTTTTCTTTATTTCCGTTTGAGGTTATTTAGTTGTCAGAGAAAAGTCTGTTTTGTTTATTGTTTTGGCCTTGTCTGCCCC
>NW_015640436.1:41060-42341 GCF_001515625.1 Sinocyclocheilus rhinocerous | reverse complement strand
TTTGTAAATAACTTTGTAAATATTCTTGTAAATACTAGTTTGCCAAATTAAGGGACGTAGGGGGTTAGACGCCATTTTATTTATATGTATCTTTTTTTCACTTTGTTTATGGTTGAGGGAGGTAGGGAAGTTGGTCTATATTTTGTTTTCTTTATTTCCGTTTGAGGTTATTTAGTTGTCAGAGAAAAGTCTGTTTTGTTTATTGTTTTGGCCTTGTCTGCCCCGGAAGATACTCCCATTAAAAGAAAAGAAAATTGTTTATTTGGCATCTCTCTGGTGTGAACTCAAATCTCTTTTTCTGTTACGGCTAACCCCTAGAGGTCGTAGATGGAGATTTACCGCTGATTACAGAACCGGCTTTCTGACAAGATGCGCGTTAAATATCGCATGCGATTTATCGTGCAGCCCTAGTGCACAGTCATTGTAGGTACGACGGCTTATCAAAATGGTAGACTGATAGACTGCAACGGTTGGAGTTAAAAATCATCATATGTGTTCTACTGAAGAAACAAAGTCACCTACATCTTGGATGCCCTGGGGGTAAGCAGATAAACATCAAATTTTCATTTTTGGGTGAACTATCCCTTTAAACAGAAGCACAGCATAACTGAGAGTGATTCCTGTTAAATTGTTGGGTGTTATTAACTGTAAATGGACCACTTACTTTCAAAATAAATGTTCCCTGCGTTCTCCTATCCATCACCAACAGTACCTGCACATAAATTACACATATAAACAAAGGCATCAGACAATGTTTAAACAATAATACTTCCTTAGAAAAGTGTTGTATAATGCAGCCCTCTAAACATCCTTTCATCTAGGCCAGTGGTTCTCAAACCTGTCCTGGAGTACCCCCTGCCCTGCACATTTTGTAAGTCTCCCTCATCTATCACACCTGATTCAACTCATCAGCTCATTAGTGGAGACTGCAAGACCTGAAGTGGGTGTGTCAGATATAGGGAGACATACAAAACTTCATGGAGAGGTTTGAGAACCCCTGATCTAGGAAGTTATATTTACAGTCTGTGTCACTGAATCACTATAGCCTTTAAACAGAAACCATAAACTAATTTAACAAATGAACTAAACATGCAAATTTAAATACCAAATTAACATGAGTGCCATGGTTTGCTTGTGTCACTCATTACAGTGTTAATCTGTGGCAAACCTTTCTGTAAAAAAATTAATTCTTGCTTAAAATAAATAGATTCTGTGATGATAGCAGTAACAACAGAGAAAATACAGCTGCAAGCAGTGATAATGAGCCCAAGCAATATGAAC
>NW_015640436.1:35992-40702 GCF_001515625.1 Sinocyclocheilus rhinocerous | reverse complement strand
TTTTAGGGCTGCACGATAAATCGCATGCGATGTTTAACGCGCATCTTATCAGTAAAGCTGGTTCTGTAATCAGCGGTAAATCTCCATCACGTGCGTGCTTTCACATTGAGCAGCATTAACTACACAGAGCCGTTGTTCACTGACGAGCTGCGCAAAAAATCGCGCGAATATGAACGTGGTTTTGCGCAGCTCGTCAGTGAACAACGGCTCTGTGTAGTTAATGCTGCTCAATGTGAAAGCACGCACGTGATGGAGATTTACCGCTGATTACAGAACCGGCTTTCTGACAAGATGCGCGTTAAATATCGCATGCGATTTATCGTGCAGCCCTAGTGCACAGTCATTGTAGGTACGACGGCTTATCAAAATGGTAGACTGATAGACTGCAACGGTTGGAGTTAAAAATCATCATATGTGTTCTACTGAAGAAACAGTCACCTACATCTTGGATGCCCTGGGGGTAAGCAGATAAACATCAAATTTTCATTTTTGGGTGAACTATCCCTTTAAACAGAAGCACAGCATAACTGAGAGTGATTCCTGTTAAATTGTTGGGTGTTATTAACTGTAAATGGACCACTTACTTTCAAAATAAATGTTCCCTGCGTTCTCCTATCCATCACCAACAGTACCTGCACATAAATTACACATATAAACAAAGGCATCAGACAATGTTTAAACAATAATACTTCCTTAGAAAAGTGTTGTATAATGCAGCCCTCTAAACATCCTTTCATCTAGGCCAGTGGTTCTCAAACCTGTCCTGGAGTACCCCCTGCCCTGCACATTTTGTAAGTCTCCCTCATCTATCACACCTGATTCAACTCATCAGCTCATTAGTGGAGACTGCAAGACCTGAAGTGGGTGTGTCAGATATAGGGAGACATACAAAACTTCATGGAGAGGTTTGAGAACCCCTGATCTAGGAAGTTATATTTACAGTCTGTGTCACTGAATCACTATAGCCTTTAAACAGAAACCATAAACTAATTTAACAAATGAACTAAACATGCAAATTTAAATACCAAATTAACATGAGTGCCATGGTTTGCTTGTGTCACTCATTACAGTGTTAATCTGTGGCAAACCTTTCTGTAAAAAAATTAATTCTTGCTTAAAATAAATAGATTCTGTGATGATAGCAGTAACAACAGAGAAAATACAGCTGCAAGCAGTGATAATGAGCCCAAGCAATATGAACTGCACGCATCAGTGGATGTGCCATCCCACCTGATCAATACGAGGGCTCCACATTCAATTCCAATTATCAGCCAAATAAATACCTATTAAACACTATTATTTCTACTATTAAATACCCGTTACGCACTTTATAAATATTTTCTTAAAGTGCCCCTATTATGCCATCTTTAAGGTTCCTAATATAGTTTTGGGAGTCTCCTACAATATGTTTACATGCATGCAAGGTCAAACAATGCTTTCGTTTTTTCAAAATACGCATTCAATATCACCTCATTTTCCAGGGATTCTCAAACGATTAATTCGAAGCAGTTCAAAGATAGACAATATCTTTATTTATCATGCACTTTCGGCTTTACAACTTTGCAGATAATTTGCATTCACATACAGCTACATTACACGCTGCATGGAAGGCAATATTCGAAATGGCATAATAGGGGCACTTTAATATTGGATTCAAAATAAATGTGATGGGGGAAAAATGAGAAGAATGAGATTGGAAAAAACAGACTCCATAATTTTTGTTAATTGACATCCATAATAATAGATTTAAAAAAGTAAAATAAACAAAAATGTGTGTTATGCATAGGTAGAACAAGATTCTCAAAGAAGAACAAATCCCATCTCTGTTAGCTTACAAAAATCAGCTGAACCTGCTACTATTCTCTTCCCGTTGGCTCCCCATCTCAAGCACAGAGTTCCTCACACGAGTGACTAGCCCTAGACTCTTCCTCATCACACATTCTCAATGTTGTTTTCCATGTATTCTCTCTCCAGGTAATTGTATTAAAGTTTGTTTAGTTCTGATTCAACTTCACCCTACTAAATGTGACATACATTGTAACAATTAACTCGCGTGATGATTATAGTCATAAATGCCACCCCTAGAAAAGAGCTGTGTAAAGATGGTCCAATATTTCTGCTTTTGTCTCGCATACAAAACAACAACAACAAAAACAGCATACAGGTTTGGAATAACAGAGTAAATAAAGACTGAGATTTAATTTTCAGTGAACTATTTTTTTTTATTTTAAAAATTTGTTGTGTGCAGTAACGATCAAAATGCAGTTATAATATTGAGATGTGTACCTTATCAATAATGCCCAGCACTCTGTAATGCTTCAGCTCATCAGAATAAGTCTGCTCTGCCCACAAGCCACCACAGCACTGTGAGCCCAACGCCTGAAGTCACACCCAACAAAGACACATGAAAACAAGAAAAAAAAAACATGTAAACAACACATATAGTACAACACAAAACATAAACAATAGGCAAATGGAAAAGTTTAAGCCTCATTCATTAAATGTGCACTCGTTCGTAAAATGTGTTCACTATTACATCAATTAAAAGTAAATGTAAAAATGTGTATTTTATAAATGAGGCCACAAGTTTCATTGTGAAGGTGAGAGATCACACACACTGACCCTGGTTTGAGTGGAGCTCTGACCCATGCTGTCTTTGAGCTTTCCAGAAATGAGCTCGGCACGCATCAGATATTCTGCTGTCTTTCTCTTCACAGCCTCCCTTCTGCTGGGACTTACCTCTCCTGAAATATGCAATACATACACTCGCAATGAACTTGCCTGTTTGATGGTCCACTCCAAAAGTTGAGTTTGGTTCATTTGCTTGGTATGAAAACCACTTTTCAAACTTGGATGTGCACAACCTCCCAAGTTTGAAATTTGGATAGAATGAACCACTAGTAATGATGTATAATATAACAAAAATAATATAAAATTGCAATTCATCCATAGTAGACAGTTACAAATTCAAATGAAGCTCATGCTAAAGTGCCCCTATTATGCTTTTTCATGTATTATCTTTCATGTCGTCGGTAATATAGCTGTTTGTGAATATAAAAGGTCTACAAAGATTCAAAGATCAAAGTGCATGACAAATGGAAATACTATCTCCCAAAAGAAAGAACTGATTCTGAACTGCCTCAGTGTTTCCCCTAGGTTTATGGCTTTGGCTAGAGTGATCTGCTCACTGGCCTCTTCCAGGTAGTCCTTCTTCTCCGAGTAGTTCCTGAGGCTGGAGGCAAAGCTTAAAGCCCCACTGCTATGGCTGGACTCTACTCTCAGCCGGCTTGGGGACGTCACTGGCTGTTGGATCGGAGACGAGTTGCTTTGTGTTGCTGTGTGCCTGATGCTGCCTGATGCCATCCCATCATCCACTGCAGCCAGAGGGTCTCCATCAACCTCAAGAGAATTCAGCTCACTGTCACTGCTGCCACCTGACATTAAGGACACAAATCTAGCATGAAAATTCAAAATAGCTGACTTCCTGTTGGGTGGAGCTAACGACTAATTTTGAAAGTTGTCTGGCTTGACAACAACAATATATGCGAGTCTGGTCTGTTGGACATTCCTGCTTTTGTAGGGCCACATGCCAGCAGAGTTTAGCTCTAGCCCCAGTTAAACTCACCTGAACCAATATCACTAAAAAATTCCAGGCAAGTGTGTTGAAACTGGCTGGAGTTAAACTCTCTTGGAAAGCGGCCCTCCAGCAGCAGGATTGGACACCCCTGCTGTAGGTAAAACTGACCCCCTCTCCACTTTAGTCAAAAGAGGGCGCTACAGAGTCCTCCTATATGTCCATGTTTTAGCTTTTGTCTATGCCTAATGACCGACAACTCTGATATGTGACCTGAATTTCATGAAATTTTAAGCATGCCAAGAGTCTCAAAAATATGCAAAGGATTTTCTAAGAATGAGGCATTACCATTTAAGATATCAAGAATCCCTTTGCAATTTTACATTAGCCATGTTTTGAAATTATTCTTACAAAGTTTGAAGCAATTTTGTTAAATATAAAGAGCCTTTAGAAGTCTGTTGTATGTCTCACACTTACTGCTGTCAGTTGTTAGCACTAAGCCATGTGATGTCCATGTGATTAGATTAAACCTCAAGTTTAATCTAAATCACTCAATACATTGAGAAGATATGAGACACTTCCTGTTTCCCTTTTTCCCCATAAATGTATTGCCTCGCCATGGTGAAACCATTCAAGATATCAAAAATCAATTTGAAATGTAACATCTTCAATGTCAATCCCAAGATATTGACTAAGTGTGGTGACAATCACAGTACGCGGAATGTAATTTGAAACCACAGCAGCTCACACAGGTGTCCTTCATTATTTTTAAAGTTTCTAAAGAAACAATAATTCTAAAATATATATATTTTGCTAAATTATTTGCCCTCTAAATGTGGAAGCATTTAAAATTTCTTCTTGAGAGCTTCAGTTATTTTTCATGCTGCCAAGTACACCCTGCAAAAATTTTGGGATTGACAAAATCTCAAATTAAAGGTGCACTAAGCAATATTTGAAAAACACTTTTGACCAGTGTCGGACCGAATCCCAAAACACACCAATCAGAAGTAAGGGGCGTGTCTAGTGATGATAGGGAGAAGAGAGCGCTCAGTGAGTGCACAGGACGGATATTAGCAGATCGACTATAGATAAAGAGAGAAGGCAGATTTAAAAAAAAAAACAAAAAAAAAAAAAAA
>NW_015640436.1:7482-35292 GCF_001515625.1 Sinocyclocheilus rhinocerous | reverse complement strand
CAGAACATTCTGTTTTTGCTTCAAATTGGGTTATTATTAAATCAAATTGTTTATGAAATTATATAACTAAATGATATGAAATGATATAAATTATATGTATATGAATTATATAACTAAAATTAAATAACTTTAATTACAGATTTAGCTTAAATAAAGACGTCAGTCTTTGTTTTTTTTTCTTTTTAGTAAACAAATCAAAGAAAAAATAAACAAATTCTACTGTTCCTAATATTCTGTATGTTGCTCAAAAACAAAATATATTGTGTTCAGCAGAAAAAAGTTTTTTACCCAGTCATTTAAAAATAACACATTTTAGAGCTGTAACAAAAATACTGTGATACCGTGAAACCGTGATATTTTTGCTTAAGGTTATCATGCCGTCAAAATCTCATACCGGCCCATGCCTAATGTTTACTGTACTAAGAAAGCCTCCAGGGCTCAAATTCAGATAGTTTTGGCTGTAAACAAAATACTGTGAACTGTGAACAACTGGGTAAATGTCTGCCACTAGTACTCACAGTATGTCACATTTTTGGCAGAAACCTAGGCGTGTTAAACTGTTTTCTCTTAATTGTGGTCAAGAGAAACATGCTTAGATGACTTTGTCTGAACCATGAATTGCTTTCTCAGAAGTATTTTTAATCTAAGATAAAAAAACTAAAAAAAAAACTTCTAAAAAAGCAATTCATACTTATAAGACTAAGAGTCCAGAAGAGAGGACTTCAATTACAAAGTTTATCCTTCAAATGAAATTCGCATTTACTTGACATTACATAATGCCACTTTCTGTTAAAACCCTGGAATAAGCCAAACCGAGCACATGCAGACAGTTCTGCCTGCTGAAATACAGAGTTATGCATTAAATTATATACCTTGTACACCCTGCAGCAGAAGATCTACACCTCTACGATAGTAGGAAAATGCCACTGCAAAGTCCTGCTCCACTTCTTTCTGAACAGCTAGAGTGATCTGCTCACTGGCCTCTTCCAGGTAGTCCTTCTTCTCCGAGTAGTTCCTGAGGCTGGAGGCAAAGCTTAAAGCCCCACTGCTATGGCTGGACTCTACTCCCAGCCGGCTTGGGGACGTCACTGGCTGTTGGATCGGAGACGAGTTGCTTTGTGTTGCTGTGTGCCTGATGCTGCCTGATGCCATCCCATCATCCACTGCAGCCAGAGGGTCTCCATCAACCTCAAGAGAATTCAGCTCACTGTCACTGCTGCCACCTGACATTAAGGACACAAATCTAGCATGAAAATTCAAAATAGCTGACTTCCTGTTGGGTGGAGCTAACGACTAATTTTGAAAGTTGTCTGGCTTGACAACAACAATATATGCGAGTCTGGTCTGTTGGACATTCCTGCTTTTGTAGGGCCACATGCCAGCAGAGTTTAGCTCTAGCCCCAGTTAAACTCACCTGAACCAATATCACTAAAAAATTCCAGGCAAGTGTGTTGAAACTGGCTGGAGTTAAACTCTCTTGGAAAGCGGCCCTCCAGCAGCAGGATTGGACACCCCTGCTGTAGGTAAAACTGACCCCCTCTCCACTTTAGTCAAAAGAGGGCGCTACAGAGTCCTCCTATATGTCCATGTTTTAGCTTTTGTCTATGCCTAATGACCGACAACTCTGATATGTGACCTGAATTTCATGAAATTTTAAGCATGCCAAGAGTCTCAAAAATATGCAAAGGATTTTCTAAGAATGAGGCATTACCATTTAAGATATCAAGAATCCCTTTGCAATTTTACATTAGCCATGTTTTGAAATTATTCTTACAAAGTTTGAAGCAATTTTGTTAAATATAAAGAGCCTTTAGAAGTCTGTTGTATGTCTCACACTTACTGCTGTCAGTTGTTAGCACTAAGCCATGTGATGTCCATGTGATTAGATTAAACCTCAAGTTTAATCTAAATCACTCAATACATTGAGAAGATATGAGACACTTCCTGTTTCCCTTTTTCCCCATAAATGTATTGCCTCGCCATGGTGAAACCATTCAAGATATCAAAAATCAATTTGAAATGTAACATCTTCAATGTCAATCCCAAGATATTGACTAAGTGTGGTGACAATCACAGTACGCGGAATGTAATTTGAAACCACAGCAGCTCACACAGGTGTCCTTCATTATTTTTAAAGTTTCTAAAGAAACAATAATTCTAAAATATATATATTTTGCTAAATTATTTGCCCTCTAAATGTGGAAGCATTTAAAATTTCTTCTTGAGAGCTTCAGTTATTTTTCATGCTGCCAAGTACACCCTGCAAAAATTTTGGGATTGACAAAATCTCAAATTAAAGGTGCACTAAGCAATATTTGAAAAACACTTTTGACCAGTGTCGGACCGAATCCCAAAACACACCAATCAGAAGTAAGGGGCGTGTCTAGTGATGATAGGGAGAAGAGAGCGCTCAGTGAGTGCACAGGACGGATATTAGCAGATCGACTATAGATAAAGAGAGAAGGCAGATTTAAAAAAAAAAAAAAAAGAGAAAAATTTTGGAGGAACAAAACATTAAAAAGAAGGGTTACGATCAGGCAAGAGGTAGGACCCGCGTAAATATTGGAGCAGCTTTCCAGCGGTAGAGAGATCTCAAGGAGCGGAAGGTTACATGTTAAGATTTTATTTTATTATTTACTTATAATTATTATTAGCATTAATAATTAAATCATTTTATTAATTCATTTTATTTTCACACCGTTAAATAAAATAGTTAACCAGTAACGAAACTGGTACAGAGAACCATAAAATTGTACTGGTATTAGTACTGAAATTTTGGCATCATGACAAGATCATTCACACATTTAGGATCCTCTCACTTACGCTCAGGTTCACATGGGTTGGTCACTGTCAAATCATCCACAACACTGATATCTTTAGGAGCTACGGAAAGACAACATAGAAAATAAAAACTAAATCAGATTCAATCAAATTTCAAATATCAATTCAAATAAAAAAAATGTAACCGTTTTCTGAGACAGGATGGAAGTCATGAAATGGCAAGATAATAACAAAATATGCAGATATTTTACACTGGTAGAGCTGGACAATATGGCCAAAAATATAATCACAATATTCATACAATATCGATATTTCTCAAATTAAACGGTGAAAAACTTGTGAAGTGACTCTAAGAGCAGCTCTGGAGATGAAGTTCATGTGTTCATGTCCTCATATAATGAGCCGGCAGACATTGAAAAGCACAAAACCTGTGTGCAGAAAAGTAGCTCTTTCGCATCAGCTGTCAAATACACAAGGTTATTTCAAAAACACACCAAATTCATAAACACAGTCTTTTATGTCTGCGAACATAAACAGCTGCATTTGTATCAGTATCTTAGATCTGTGAAATGGACATGGCTACACACTACAAACTCAACTCAGTCCTTGCCCCCTCATATATATATATATTTTTTTACATATTCTATGGGTAGGATTTATTTAAATGAGGGATACTGTGACGTGTATGTTCCCGGAAGAAAACCCAGGACTATAATCAAGGTGGTTTGAGGGAGTTCAGAAACAGTACCAAAAATTAATATAGGGAATGACTCAATTTGGAGTGGACTTTGTGCTTTATAACTTTGCAGATCTTTTTCATGCACAAACAGCAACATTATGCACTAAAGGAAGTCAAAAATGTAAAAAAATAAATAAAAATAGGACCCCCATAAAAAAAATCTAATAAATTATGTACTCCAACCAGGAGCCTCCAACATTGTCAAAACAAAATATAGGGTTGAACACTGGATGAGAAGCGCCATGTCTTTAAAATTCAAACACATTCTTTTCTTTGAGTGTACACACACCAATGGCACAACTAGGCATGTCAATGGCACACAACTACAAGTCTGGAGGATGTTCAAAATCTATTTCATTAACAACATTTGGGACAAAAATTTGTATGTACTGAACCTAGGCTGGAAGATTGTGTATTGTGCATTTTTTAGTAATAAGTTTAATAAAAAAAACTCTTCTGTAACAGAATATGTTGACATGCTTTAATGTTCAAAAAACACATTATTTTTCAAATACTGTACATTATTGTAGGTCCTCTATGCCCCGCCTCTCTCAAACACGTCGTTTTCAACAAAGCCCCCTCTTTTGACAAGCGCAGTCTGCTCTGATTGGCCAGCTGACCCAGTGCATTGTGATTGGCCGAACACCACAAGCACACGTCGGAAATGTAACGCCCCTTACCATAATCGCGAGCTTCATCTTTCAAAATAAATGTAAAGACAGAGCCCGAAAGGGGAACAGAGTCACGTGACAGACACAGTGATGAAGCTGGTATGTGTTTGCAGTACACAAGCCACAGTTAAGACAGCTGACTCCACTGTGATGTGACCCTGTCTCTCTCTCTCTCTCTCACACACACACGCACGCGCACGCGCACGCACAGACACACACGATGCGTAAAACTCCGCATTTGAACAGTCAATAGCAAATACTTAAACTAATAACCAAACAGTAGCTGATTCAGAAGCGCCAGATTGTCATAGCAAAGTCAGAATTACCTCCTCTCCTAGGTTCACGAAACAGTCGTCCATTAAATTCATTGCTGTTCTGTTGTAAGTAATCTTAAAGATTCCTAAATGCATCTACTTTCGGAAGGCCAAATAAAGTGCTTTTGCTTTCGCCTAGAAGCACACAGCGTCTCCCTGACATGCTGCATCAACACTAACTGCTGTTACTGAAACCACGCCTTCTTTCTTTGGTGCACATTTGGGCCACATTATGCAAATATTTTCACATAGTGAGGTAGATATGTGGGGCGTGTTAGAACGAGCCGTTTTAGGGGGGCGTGGCAGAATGATAGATAAAGAATATCTCTTTGGTTTTGAGACTTTAGTCTTTGCAACTTCAGGGATCTTATCTATGCACAATCCGCTTGTAACACTCCAAAGAGAAAGGAAAACTTGAAATCGCATCATATGACCCCTTTAAGATTTATTTTATTATTATTATTTTTTCCTTTCCTAAAGAAGAAAAAGCCAGTCTTTGGAGTTATCTGATTGAATGGCTGAAGACCATCATGTAACACATTTTCTTCAGGTGTTTTGTATTGTATTGCATTAAAATGTAGAGTAGAGTACTTATTTTTGAGCCTTTTGATACTATTCATTCATGTTAACTCTATTGGATGTGGGACATTTTTTTAATGTGACTTCAATTTAACAAAGCACGTTTTTGACACTTTAAGTCAAGTCAAGTCACCTTTATTTTTATAGCGCTTTTAACAATACAGATTGTATCAAAGCAACTGTACAGCATTAAGAAAATATTGTGTAAATAATGCAAAATGACAATAGTAAACACTCAATTTTCAGTTAAAGGCAGTTCATCGTTGAATTCAGTGATGTCATCATCCAGCTCAGTTCAGTTTAAAGAGTGTCTGTGCAACAATGAACTTACCTTCAGGGCTGCTATATAAGAGGCTGTCAGCTAAGAAATCAGAGAAGGGTTCGGCTGGGCCGATGAGCTCAGAGCTGTCTTGCACCTCACCACCCTAAAACACACACACACACACAAAACCATTTGAGGTTACCATGTTTAATTACTGTGAGACAGGGAGGAAGTGATAAACAAGAAATGCGTAAAAGGTTATTCTGTCTGTATAGGTCTTCTTTAACCCTGTTAGCTGGGTGATTACCTGATTACCTCAATTTGACTTCACCACCCTGCCTCTACCTGGAAAAAAACTACATTACCAGCCAAAAGTTTGGACAAATCTACTACTATTCTTTATATACATTTTTTTTCAACATTTTAGAATAAGTTTTTTAGCCATTACATTTGTAAATTAATACAAATGCAAGTATGACAAAAAATGTCTAACAAAACAAACAGTCCTATAAGTGGTTAGTTGTTATGGTGTTCTGCCTGGTTACCAGGCCGTTGCTAGGGAGTTGCTAGACTTTTACTAAGAAATACCCTCATTAGACCCCATTAGATCTCACCAGACCCTGTTTCTCAACTTTTGGATACTCGACTGCTCTCAGCACTTTCCCTGATCTGTTATCAGTTCCACTGAAAACTGAAAACACCCACTCTGCTCAGCTCATTATGTGCCAGTGGACACCCACGTCAGCAAAAAATGCAGAGACAGGAAGTGTCTCATATCGCCTACATGCAATGAATGATTTAGATCAAACTTGAGCTGTATGTTAGGTTAAGTGGGCTGATCACATGGATGTGGCTATTGTTAGTCACAGTCATAGCACCACCAACTGGCAAAGGTGTATTACTCCAAGCAGGCTTTGAAATAGTCCTCTTATATTTACCTGAATCACTTCAAGGTTAGTCAAGAGTAACGTCAAGACACAACTGACGCAAAATTGCAAAAGGATACTTTTCAGTGAAAAGTTGCAAACTCCATCTCTCGTTCAAACTCTTTCTTTCTTTTCTTTCATTTTAATTTTATATATTATTTTTGATTTATCCAGCTGTATTTACTCAGTGCAACTTATAACATCCAAGTGAAAGATAGAACACCAACATGTCAGAAAAATAAATAAATAAAAAAACAGAATCACGGAGATGGAAAAAAGGATCACCCCCCTGTGTCAGTATTTTGTTGAAGCACCTTTTGCTTTATTTACAGTCTTTAGTCTGTTGGGATTTGTCTCTACTAACTTTGCACATCTAGACTTTGCAATATTTGCCCACTTTTCTTTGCAGAACTGCTCAAGTTCAGATAAATTTGATGGACTGCAGTCTTCAAGTCATTCCTCAGATTTTCAGTGGGGTTTAAGTCTGGGCTCTGACGAGGCCATGCAGAGACATTCACCTTTTTCTCCTTCAACCACTGTGTGCTCAGTTCTGCTGTGTGCTTTGGGTCATTGTCATGTTGGAAGGTAAACCTTCTTCCCACTGACAACTTTCTGGCAGAGGGCAGCAGATTTTCCTCAAGAATTTGACGGTATTTTGCCCCATCCAACTTTATACCGGATATCTTTTGACAGTGCCTTGCCACCAGTGTTGGGCTCGTTACTCCAAAAATGTAATTTATTACTCATTACTAGTTACTCCTTTCAAAAGTATTATTATTACTTTACTTATTACTTTCTGGCAACAGTAATTAGTTACACTACTAGTTACATTACTTTTTCTTCACGCCCCACAAAAGTTGTAATTGTGTATCTTCCCCAAAAAAAATTATTCTAAAATGTTACTAATATATTTCTGCCTCATCATTTTACCAAAATCTACATTGGATCGCAGTCAGAAGTTATTACAAACACTCAATGGTGATTGATAGTGACTTTTGAATAAAAGTGTTGTATTAATTGTCATGTGTAGCTTGAAGCTAATTGTATCTATATTTTCTCTATTACGCATATATGATTATATTTCATTAAGTATTTTATCAAAAGAAAGCACATAAGTTCATAAGATTTTTAATTATAGTGATATAATATATATTGGGATCAGAGGGATGTGATGCTAGGCAAGCCATGCCACAACTTCCATAACACAACTTACACATCTGTGTTCAGATCACCTTTTCAGCTGATAAAATCGGTGTAATGGCAATATTTCCATCCCCTGAATGTAAGCTTATCCATATTCGAAGCTTTCCTGATGCACTGGTGGCTTCATGTGCCTGTGCGAGTCTAAAAATTATGAAAATAAATCTAGGAATTATTATATTGTAAGATTTCAAATCAGGTTACATTGAGGCATCAAAAGTAACTAAGTAACGAGCTGTTTTATGGATGGTAACTGTAATATTACTGAAATCTTAATAGTAATTAGTTACACTACTAGTGACTGCAAAAAGTAATATTATTATCGTAACTAGTTACTGCCCAACACTGCTTGCCTCCCATAGTTGATTGTTTGCTTGAGTTGCACTACCAAGAACTGAAATGCTCCAGGAAAGCTCTTTTCATGATCAAACAATGTTTCTTAATGGAATTAATCAAATTGAAGGCCCATATCTCTATCTGATAGATGAATAAATGCAAATATCATCGAAAACAACCTGACAGCTCTGATAGCTATCCCAGTTCATATACATACCTTAAAGAAATCCAGTATGTACTGGCTGCCATACAGAGCAGGAATATTAGCACTGAACTGCAGCAAATCCTCGGAGCACTGCCTTCTCTTTTCAATCACAGACTCATCAAAACGACCTTCAACACAAATGCACAAGTTAAGCTAGAAATAGCATAATGGGAACAAACAACACTTACTTTCAGGATATTTCTTTGATTTCAATCTTTTACTTTTTTATTTAACATTTAACTAAGGAGTTCCCATGTATGCTGGACACTTTACTCGCATTGTAGAGGGTTGCTTTAACTAACAATACAAATACTGAAATTGTGTAATTGTTTTAACTAAAAACATACCTGTTCAGAATGTTACTTCAATAAGTATATAAATACATAACTTGAAAAAAAAAATTCCCTTACAACATAGCACACTCTGTCTCACTTACACACACACTTACCAAAGACTTTAGCTTTAGCGAAGGGCGGGAAGAGCTCTGACTGCCCATAGAGGTTTCTGTGTATCTGCCAAAGGTTTTGATGAAGCTTTTTGAAATCACTATACCTTTTCCACACTGTGATCTAGTGAAAGGAAGTCAGACAAATAAAGACCAATGGTCCTTAACAATGAGTGCCTCGTAACTCACTACAGCGCTCACTGAACATGACAGCGACGTTTTCAAAACATTGTTATTTAACATAAGTCTAAATGAAATGATAAAATAATGCTTAAACAGCTATTTGGATATTGGTCAACATCAACCAATGCTAAGTGCAGCCTAAATGACAACACGTTTAAATATAAGTTCTTTCAGTGGCAAATCATGTTATTACATTTTGATGAAACATTCTGAAGATGTTTTGGAATCTGTAGAATAATATGCACTGATGAACCATTCACAATAAGAATAGTGGCACGTAGTATAAACGTAAATAAGGTCATTTTTTTATTTCAATAGTTAATTTGTTTAAGATTCTCACCTCCTGAATGTCCTCTGGGTTCTTCCGTGAAATAATCTGTGGAGAAACAGAAAAATATGACCATCACTACTATACAGGCAAATGTCCTCCGTCTACATTATGAATAAAACTTCTGGTTTAGTCAGCTCTTTATTGTGAGTATGTGTAAGAAAAGGAGAAAGAAGAGAATACAAAAACTGAAACAAACAGCACCATCTAAAACACCATCTATCTTATAATTAGCTAATAACACATTTTCTGTATTGACATTACTTATATCTACGTCTGTGTCAGATTCAGACGTATCTGATCTGATGTGTCTGGACAGGTGTCAATCAAAGTTTGAGGACTATACAGGGCTCGACGCTTACTTTTCTTTTTCGTACAGATCAGCTCATGAATAATAATCAGGCCGTGCTGACGCCGCATGGTAACCTTCCGGGGAACGTCAAGTACACGGCAAGCCATTTTAACATTTAAAGGGATAGTTCATCTTAAAATAAAAATGTTATCATTTACTAACCCTCGTGTCGTTCCAAGCCATTAACCAAACTTTGGTTAATCTTCCAAATATGAATTGAGATATTCTTAATAAACCTTGTGGAGGTTTCTGTCCCTCCATTGAAAAAAGTCAGGTTTAAAATTCTCATGCTTGCCTAATGCCTACAAGGCTTTGCATGGTTTGGCCCCTAAATATCTGTCAGAAATTTTCACTTTCTACACTCCAAGTTGTGATCTCAGTTCCTCTGAATTTTTTATTTTTTTCCCTTCCAACCCATGTATGTTCTGTGGGTGACCAGGCCTTCTCTTCTTTTGCTCCATGTGGAATTCTCTTCCTTCTGATATTAGACATGTTGAATCTTTAAGTGTTTTTAAATGTTCTCTTAGAACCATTTTTTCCAGGGTAGCTTTTATATGGTTATTTTGTAATTGTTTTTATTTTATATTATATTCTTCTTAAAGTGCTTTAATGCATGTTTTCATCTTGGTATTTTGTATTTCAATCTATTTTTACTTTTCTAAAGTGTTTTGAAACACAACTCCTAAAGGCCCTATAAAAAACTATAATTTATTATTGGACCTATTATTAGCCTATTTAGACAGTCTAAATTAAAGCAGCTTAAAATCATGTTGTTAACATCGTAATACCTTATAGTCACATTCAGCAGATTAGAGCAATAATATAGTTTACATTTTGCAACAATATAAACTATCAAGCAGTTTAGATTTACTGTGGTTGACAACATGGATCTCAATAGTAAAGTAAAGGTAATTAAAAGTTTAGTCTGGGTACTTATTTATTTATTTTTGTCAGGAATGAAAACAAGCTAAGTTTATTCTAATGGCAAGAGCTGTGCTATACAGTGATACATTTTAAACAATGACAGCACCATTGCCTTTTTCTAACAACAATACCAACAAACACCCAGCTTGTTTAGAAAATAACAACTACTTAAGCGCATAAACAATGTTATTATTGTTTATTAAACTTTGTTTAATCAATGTTTATTGCAATGCAAAAATAAACTTGAAGTATTGGTATGATACAGCAAAATGTTATGATTTTAAATAAAGAATCACTGAAGGAAAGAGCAATAAGCAGTGCTTTCAAGCTCTCCTGGGAGGTTTGTATTTATGAGTTGGGAAGTTACAATTATGAAGTCATTTGGTCAGAGGAATGGCAATGTACCATTTCTATTAAAAAAACAGCAAGATTTTTTGTAGCTCTACAAAATTACAGATAAAGAATGTGCATATGGTGTGTTTTCCCTTTATTATGTTTTTGTCAAATTCTTTAAGGTTCTGTATATTGAATTGTTACATATTATTTCGTAATTATACAATATGGTATTTTGTACATGCGACTTAGAATACAGTTTTATTGTACATTTTAAAAAATCATTCAATTTAACAAATTTACTATCAATACAGATGCTCTGCATCCACTGTATCGACCATGTTTTCTCCCTGACACACCCTTAGAAACTCTGGGCTTGAAGAAAGTTTGGAGTTTCCCAATTATTGCTTTATCAACTCGTAAATACAATCTTTCTGACATGACTTAAATTAACCAAAGAACAGAAAGAAAGAGATGTGAGATATTCTTAATAAACCTTGTGGAGGTTTCTGTCCCTCCATTGAAAAAAGTCAGGTTTAAAATTCTCATGCTTGCCTAATGCCTACAAGGCTTTGCATGGTTTGGCCCCTAAATATCTGTCAGAAATTTTAACTTTCTACACTCCAAGTTGTGATCTCAGTTCCTCTGAATTTTTTATTTTTTTCCCCTCCAACCCATGCTTTTCCCTTTATTATGTTTTTGTCAAATTCTTTAAGGTTCTGTATATTGAATTGTTACATATTATTTCGTAATTATACAATATGGTATTTTGTACATGCGACTTAGAATACAGTTTTATTGTACATTTTAAAAAATCATTCAATTTAACAAATTTACTATCAATACAGATGCTCTGCATCCACTGTATCGACCATGTTTTCTCCCTGACACACCCTTAGAAACTCTGGGCTTGAAGAAAGTTTGGAGTTTCCCAATTATTGCTTTATCAACTCGTAAATACAATCTTTCTGACATGACTTAAATTAACCAAAGAACAGAAAGAAAGAGATGAGCATAAACCCAAAAATTATGAATGAAGTTTAATCACACTGTCGCGATCAGTAACAGAGAGAGAACCCAAATGCAGGTGAATAATAATAATAATAATAATATGGGTTTATTTGAAAGAGCAAACAAATTAGTCAAAACAATCAATCCTTAGCCAGGCAACAGTCACAGGATGGCAGGAAAATCTCAACAGTGGCAAAGGGAGCAAACTGAAGTCTCCAGGAACAAGCAGATGTGCAGGCTTGGAGGGCCAGAGTCAAGTAGGAGGGACAGAACCAGGCCTGGAGAAGAAACCTCAGGATTCCAGGCAGGCCAGGAGCATAAATCAGGATGAAAAATCCCAGCAGGAGGTTGACAGAGATGGAGGGCAGGACAGGCAAAGAATCCTGGAGCCAACAGGAAAAAACTAGACTGGACAAACTGACAGAGAAAGACAACTTGATGCTGAGAGCTCAAGAGCAAACAACAATATAGAACAGAGCAACACACACAAGGGGAATAAGTTGGGCAACAAATGAGCAGGGCAACAAGCAACGACAGGTGAGACAAATAGACTAATAAAAAGAAAGGAGGGGGCGGGGCCAAGACATGACAAACAAATCAGAAACATGCATGCACTTGACAACCATAAACACCAACAGAAAAGGACAAAACCAGGCTGATCAGCCTGGAGTCCTGAGACACACAGCCTTTGAATAAATCAGCTGCAAAAGGATACATTAAATCACAATTTCAAACTGTGGAATTGGGAATTGAGGCAAAGGAAATGGGATAAGACACTTTTGCATGCTGTAAGACAATAAGTATGACTGTCATCCCACCATGGTTATTCTGCTTTCCTATAGTAAATATGGAAATAAAAGACATTGTAAAATCTGGCATATATCAAAATATTCAACAGTAGGCTATATAGAAACCAGGTATGAAGATACAATACAGATATACACAGATGCATCCAAAGTTCCCATAACTGGCAAAACAGGCGCAGCTGTATTCATCCCAAAATACAATATTAACATCCAAAAAAGAATTTCAGATCACCTATCAGTCTTCTCAGCTGAAATAGTGGCCATCAGTTTAGCACTACAATGGGTAGAGGAAGTTAAGCCGTATAAGATCTGCTCAGATTCCATGTCCTCATTGTTAAGTGTCCAGAGTGGAAAATCTGTATGTAGACAAGATCTTTTGGATGAAATAAATCAATTAATTTTTAGACTAACTCAACAAAAAATATATACATAGTTTACGTGGTTTTCAGCGCATGTGGGTATTAAG
This sequence comes from Sinocyclocheilus rhinocerous, assembly GCF_001515625.1. Lineage (NCBI taxonomy): Eukaryota > Metazoa > Chordata > Actinopteri > Cypriniformes > Cyprinidae > Sinocyclocheilus > Sinocyclocheilus rhinocerous. The sequence continues at coordinate 22,431 of NW_015640436.1, read as the reverse complement.
GGAAATGAAAAGGTGGATCGTTTGGCAAAAGAAGCCCTGAAGACAGAACACATAGATATGCAAATACCACTTAGTAAATCAGAAATTAAAGTTATCATTAAAGACAATATTAATAAAATGTGGCAGGATACATGGGATCAGGAGGAAAAAGGAAGACATTTATATAGCATTCAGAAAGAAGTTATAGTTAAAAAGTATAGTAATCTGAGGCGGCAGGAGGAAACTATTTTAACAAGGCTGAGAATAGGGCACACGAGTTTAAATAGTTGCTTAAGATTAATAGGAAAACACCAGACAGGATTATGTATACATTGTGGAGAAGTGGAAAATGTAAAACATGTACTCTTGATATGTAGAAAATAGTAGGAAAGAACTAGAGAGGGCATCGAATAATGGATTGAGCTTAAAAAAACTATTGAGTGAGTCTGCCAGGCACACAATCTATAATTAAGGCTGTCATGACCTCAGGATTTAGATTTTTTTTTTTTTTTTTTTACACAGTAGATTATATAAAATTTGATATCCCTATGAGTTCACACCTCAGTCCAGTAGATGGCGGTAATGTACTTCGTTTGCAAACTGCCAAATAAAAACCAAAGAAGAAAAAGAAGAAGAAGCTTATCCAGTAGGTGGCGGGAATGCACCATTTAAGTTGGTTTGCCAACCGCCATTAAATTTAAAAGAAGAAGAAGAAGAAGAAGCTAAACCTCGGCCAATCAGAATGAAGGACTTGTGACAGCGTGTTGATGGTGTGTAAATGTAGGATGTCAGTGTTCATTCCCATGATTAATGTTATGTGACTTCGGTGCATCTAATAAAGTGAGCAGCATGAGGACTCTGCTGAGGCTGAAGCTGCTAATGTCAGAAGGTGAGATGAGTTCATTTTAATCAGTGATACACTGCTATATTAGTAATGGAATACTAACAAGTGTAGAACACCAAAACAATATGAAGTGTGTAGCAATAAACGTTTTGAACAGTAGTGTGCATCATTCTTGTCATATGATCTCACTACGTTGCAGCTCTGCGAGTATCACTCATCCTCGGGGGAAAATAAAACATTTCTTAACTTTTGGCATTCAGATCTGGTTACACATGTGTACATATGCTACTCCGAAGCTTGTGTCAAGATAAATAAATAAATAACAATAAAAATTAACTTTTTACCAGGGTCTACTGTATTACTGTATATTTGTAAACGAGGTCTGTATGTATTGTTTATATGCCTTTGCACTGTGTAACACATTTTTTTCTTAAAGGGATAGTTCACCCAAAAGTTTAAATTTTGTCATTATTATCGCCCTGTTGTTATGTTGTTTTATGACCTTTTTTTTCAGACCACAAAAGGACAATTTTAATTTTTTAAAATGTGCTGCTTATATTTATCTATATAATGGTAGTGAATAGTGACCAGAATCAGGCTTCAAAAGAAAGATGCAAAAGTGATCTGATGGCTTACAATAGGGTTTAATGAAAAATAAACCAAAATCTAATTTGGCGATACTTTGGCGAACAACCCAACAATTGCTTAGCCAAACACTGGAAAATCTAACAAGATGGTAGGATGTCTGTAGAGGAGAAGATTGGAGACTTCTGCATCTTTTAGAAAACACAGATCACAAACGTAGATACAGAACAGGCAGATATGTAAATGAGTGATGATGCAGTGCTGTCTGTTGTAGTGCGGTGGACCATGTGGCAAAACAGATCCTCCTCAAACTCTTCCATCCGGAGCCTGGAGTCAAACACATCCATCCTTAAACATCTTATCTCCAAAATTACTGCCACAGGTCCAATTTCAGTAGCTGAGTACATGAGGGAGGCACTGACCAATCCAGTGGCGGTATGTATCATGTCACATTTACTTTTCATACTGTATATTATGGAACTGTTAAATTTTTTGTGTCCTTACAATTAGCGCTGGGTAAAAATATAGCTTTTCACGTGAATCGCAGACCTTATTTGAATGACTAAATGTTGGTTATTAAAATCTAAGATCTAAGTCTGAGAATGAATGTACATTTTTTGGCAGCACTGCTCGATTATGGCAAAAATCATAATCATGATTATTTGTCGTCAATATTGAAATCACAATTATCCATCACACTTGATGGGCAATATGATCAACTTTCACGAATTAGTAATTTTTTAGATATCAGTGAAATTTCACAATTACCTAATAACTAACTAGTGTAAATAAAGGTTCCTCAAAACAATTATAGAAGACAAATAAAGTCAGTAATACAATAAGAGCAAAGACACTAATTACAAGCAAAAAGGACATATAAATACAACAGAACAAAGATACAAATGAAATAAACAGTGCAAATGAAATTAAGTAAACAGTTTTTCAGTAAGGTCTACTATACTATTGTATTATTCAGGTAAGTTATAGCCTACAATGGAAATGTAGTCACATGGGGAACTGGTTCTCATTGACTAATAATTGCATTGATTATTTTGTATTTGTATGCATGGGAGATTTGTACGCACGTGTGTATTCGCATGACTTTGTTCTTAACCTTGTTCCATTGTTAGTGAATTTGGAGTATTCTAAATGAGACATTATAAGAGGTAATTAGATAGCAAGTTCTCTTCCACCAAAGACCAACAGTCTGCTGTTATCTTTTTTTAGGGATATTACGTGAAAAATGACATGCTTGGCGCAGGAGGTGATTTTATTACATCACCAGAGATCAGTCAGATTTTCGGTGAGGTAAGCATTGTTTTGAACAAAACGATCACTGATACTTGCAACCATATAAAAAGATTTTCTTATTTAATAAAATATATATGGTCTTCCACAGCTGTTGGGTGTCTGGTGTGTCAGTGAGTGGATGGCGGCTGGGAAATCCTGCACGTTCCAGTTAGTGGAGCTCGGACCAGGTAGAGGTTCATTGGCCAGTGACATCCTGAGGGTAAATACTCCAATGAATATTTTTGGCTTCAGTAACACCCCACCCCCTGTCAGACTGTGATTGTCTGGTAGAGGAAGGTGCTATAAATTGTACTAATATTGGCACCTTTGGTAAATACAAGCAAAACAGGCTGTGGAAAATTGACTGTGATTGTCTGGTAGAGGAAGGTGCAATAAATTGTACTAATATTGGCACCTTTGGTAAATACAAGCAAAACAGGCTGTGGAAAATTTATCATGTTGGTGTTTCATTTAATTTTCACTCACTTTTATTTAAAGTAAAATTGGGTGCCACAATGATGGCTTCTCCTATAATGCTTAATGATGTTGAAGAACACATGGCAAAGGATTTGAAAACATTCCTCCATACAGAATCTCCAGGTTCAGAGGTTCCTGCTTTTTTCTCGCTTTGGTTTTTTTTTCACCCCATGTATATTTGTACTTTTTTCAATCATGTACAAAAGCCAGTGCGATATACAGACTACATGGTTATAATCCATCTCAACAGTACTAGGGATAAAAAAGAAAACGATAATAGCAAGAGAAAAAATGAGCAAGTTTGTACACCTCTGGTGTAAAAGATTTTCTGTTTTAAAGGGGTCCTATTATGCTCTTTTACAAACAAACATACACACTGACTAAAATTAAAAAAGTGAAAAAGCATAATATTAAGTGTAGCGAGCCGCATTCACTAGGCCATTCCAGGACCCAGTATTAGGACGGGGCCTAATAAACTAACTGTAAACTAACAAATCTATTTCATACTTATTCAGAGAAACAAGTATTTTCAGTGACGGCTCAAGTTCACTGAACATTCTTTACCTAATGAGTTTACTTAGAAAACTTGAGTACAAGTTGAGTAAGGATTTAAGTGCACTGACTGAACTCAACCCAAACAGTCTTCTTAACCAGCATGTTCACATTAATAGACAAATATGTGGAAACTGTTTGCCTTACATTTCTTAAGCATGTTTTACTTAAAAGTGTTGTTAATTCAAAAAATGTTGGGACAACAGTGGTCTGTGCATTTTTTTTTTTGTTAAACAGCAAGTATTGTTCAAACACTTTGTATATCTTAAATATAACAATGAATAAAAAAAATTAAACTAAAACATCAGCTTAGCCAAATAGCTATTAGACATCACTGCTACACAGTTACTGCTTTTTAAATGAAGTAACTTGCAGCATATTATCATAATTCTCCTGGACTGAAGCACAGGCTCTACACTTCAGCACAGTGGTAGGCCTGTCGCAATAATCAATATATCGACTTATCGCGCAATATATGTACATGACCTCAATACATTTTGGTGACGCAATATATCGCCCATTATGTTATATATCGCACAACAAAAAGTTGTTATCGTGACAGGCCTACACAGTGGTACTGGTAACCTCACAAAACTCAACAGAAACCTTAACGTTTTTTTTTTTTACTTTCTTAATTAAGTCAGTTACATTTTAGATGCACAAAGTATTTGAACAGTATCTGCAGTTTAATAAATAGAATTATTACACGGCTCTCTGAATACTTGATTCTGACACACTTACATGAATAGGTATGTTTTCTAATACAATCATGAATTTATAAAAACCAAAAGAAGTTTTATTTCGGTAGATCATACATATTCTGAAGCTAAGAAATGTCAGTGGCATAAAATGGTCTTTAAAATGACAATAATATCGCTTATCGCAATTATTTCTGGGGCAATATATCGCACAACAAAAAGTTGTTATCGTGACAGGCCTACACTGGTACTGGTAACCTCACAAAATTCAACAGAAACCTTAACGTTTTTTTTTTTACTTTCTTAATTAAGTCAGTTACATTTTAGATGCACAAAGTATTTGAACAGTATCTGCAGTTTAATAAATAGAATTATTACACGGCTCTCTGAATACTTGATTCTGACACACTTACATGAATAGGTATGTTTTCTAATACAATCATGAATTTATAAAAACCAAAAGAAGTTTTATTTCGGTAGATCATACATATTCTGAAGCTAAGAAATGATTCATCCCTTATATCACAGATAACTTTGTTTTCATACTAATAAAACATTGTCATTTAAACCAGGATAAAATGTATGATTAATACTTTTGCATCTGGTCTGGACAGATAAATTACAGTTGTTGGAATCATCTCATTGTACCTGGTTAGGACACGATGAGGATAAACTGCAAAAAGGTTTTTCACAGCAAGGTTTTGCTCGTATGCACCAAAAGTGACTATTAGTGGAGGGTGCTGTATAATGTATTGCATATCCCCCAAAATGTGGTTGCTGTGCCATTGTTCACAGAAATATTACACGCAAACAACACTGAATACAATATAGAGTATCAAAAGGAATGCATTATGCACTTGGGGATAAATGTGGGGATACTTTGAATTTCATATGAACAAGTGTGGTGGTCATATGTGACAGGTCTTCAGTCAGTTGAAAGCTGTTCTGGGTGAGACGGATATCTCTGTTCATCTTGTGGAGGTCAGCCCAAAGTTGAGCCAATTTCAGGCCGAATGTCTAACCGGAGATAAGATGCAGACATGTAATGATGATCAGCTTGCTTACCGCAGTGGCACCACACGTACTGGACTGCCTATATACTGGTACCGCAGGATAGAGGACGTCCCAAGGGGTACGGATGCATCAGTTTGACATGCAATCACACAAACTCTCTCCTTGATGAGAAATGAAGCTCTTAGTTTGTTGTAACCAAAGTCTGTTTTCCTTTGCCAGGTTTTAGTGTCTTCCTTGCCCATGAGTTTTTTGATGCTTTACCCATTCACAAGTTTCAGGTACACCGGACTGTAAAATTCAGTATTCACATGAAGAAAAAAAAATAAAATAAAAACGTAGGATAAATGAACTTTAAAGAATTTTTCAAACATTTAATTTAAATAAACATTAGCATTACCTTAGATGCTAAAATGACTTTTGCTTTTAGAGAACAGAGAAAGGCTGGCGGGAGGTGATGGTTGATATTGATCCTGAAAGTCCAGAAAAACTGAGATTTGTGGTTTCTCACAGTCCTACACTGGCCTCCGGCATTCTTATACAGGTGAGTTCTCCCTCCTTTGCTGAGAACATTTGTCACAGGCAGCATATGGGAAGAAATGCAAGTTAATTTTCCAATTTTATTTCTATAGTACATTTAAAAACAACAGCAATTAACCTGAATGCTTTCCAAATAGTAAGGTTAATAAGGAATGTAAAATAAAAATATATAAAATAATATAAATAAATAGCAAATATGTACATTCACACAACACTTCAACAACAATTAACGTATCGTAATGGTGTAGTTTCAGCATCTGCCGGCTAAAGAGGTGACACCGGCCAGCCAATTCCTGACCCCCTGAAGTGGCATAACCATAGATATCTATACATAGATGCCTCATTAGCGGCTGTTTCTATGGGCCGTTATATGTAAGCCGTCTGCCATATTGGAATGGTCAAAGCAGGTCCGTAAACATTTGCGTCAAAAGCAAGTTGACTGTGCTTCTGCAACCATAGTTATACACATGTATGAATATCTGTATCTGCAATCTGTTCAGCAGATGATTTCGCTAAACTAACACAACTGATCTTGATGGGTTTAACCAGAGGTTACGCAATGTTTGGCATCTTGGAAAACTCATTGATTTCTACTGTGAATAACGACATGTTGACCGTTCCAAAATGGTGGATGCGCCAATGTGTCTGGAGCAGTCGAATGTGGCATCTACCTATACATATCTATGTGTGTAACCATGTTATGTTACCAAAAAAAAAAAAAAAAAAATCAGCTAATTAACCTTTTTATGAAATGGTTAGTTCAGGTTGTCAGGAGGTAAAACTACAGAGAATGTAACGGAATTCAGGATTCAAAAATACGTTTAAAAAAAAAACTTGTGTGTGTTTTGAACTGTTTTGAAAAGGTTTCTCAGTTTCATTATCTTGGACATCCTTGTTTTTCACTCAATCCTGTAAATGATTCTTTTTAGAATGATGATCGCAGACAGCATGTGGAAGTATGTCCAGAAGGTGGAGTCATTGTTCAGAAACTGGCCAATCGGATTGCAGAGGACGGAGGTGCAGCCTTGATTGTAGACTATGGACATGATGGAACAAAAACTGATACTTTCAGAGTAAGTGCCATGAATGCCATCTCTCTCAGGCTTTGTCTTATGAGCTCACTGCTGGTTGATAGTTGATAGCTGAAGTGTTCTTATCACATCAGGACCTGATTCTGTGATCCAACTGCACCAAAAACTAATTCCGTTCAAAAACAAATCACAAATGAAAAAGACCACAATAAGCCTACAAAGTTAATTTAAAATTCCAGGATTACATAAAACTGCACATTTGTCATGTTCGTTGTACGAACTTTCAGTGTCCTGCCAAAAAATGTTATTACACTTCATCTGCATCAACCCAATGAGCTTGTTTCTGCATCATTTGAGATGATCACATCCTGAGCAAATGGTCATCAACCACCAGTAGGGTGTCTGAACTTCATTAGCTGTTACAAAAGGAGCAACTTCATTAGAGAAGGTAAATTGTAACTGTATATAAGGTTTGAGTTTAGGACGTTCATTCCGACTGTTGAACCCAAGGTGCCTCTTGTACACTACTTTGTCTGTAAGTACTTCTTCGTTGAGATCTTCAATATTCTCATCATTTTTTCTTACACCGTAGACACAGAAGAACTGGCCACTTTCACATGGTAGCAGAATACTGTCAGTCCTGTATTTGAGTCCTTAATAGTTACATTACACACAGCGCAGTTATTTATGGGATTGACAACTGCATTCTTGCTGTAAATTTTTAATCACAACCGCATTCTCAAAAAACCTGCTGCTGCCCCTGTGATATTGTGAAGTTACAATCTCACAGAATATGCAAAAAAAGGGGGCATGGCCAGGTTGAGCTGCGCTAGAGAAGACGAAGAACAAGAGCTGCTTTAGCAGCGTTTTGTTACCATGGCGAACAGACACTGTTTTTTCCACCCCGGTTCCAAAACCTATTTGTTTGGCCTTCCTAATGCTGACAAACTTATTTTTAACACTGACTCTGAACATTATAACTCCAAAATGTATCTTGTGTGCTGCACATTTTACAGAGGACAGCTTCCAGAACAGGCGAGCTGTACAAAAGTTTTATTACAGCTTAGGTAATACTGTTGTAATGAATAATACTACACTGAATACATATTATCACTGCCCTTTTCCTATATACAGTAACTGCAGTTACTTATAAATAGTGTATAACATTATATCTAAAATGTATAAGAAAAAAATAAATAACATACCATTCTGAAACGACCTGTAAAACTCGTGCTTGCAAAGGTTCTGAATGATCCTCTTGTTCGTAAGCTTTCTCAGGGTCTGAATGGAGCTCGAACTGGCAGATGAAACTCGTGGTTATGGTAAGGGGCGTGACATTTCTGGAACTTGCTCTAAGTGGTTCGCCAATCACAACGCACTGGGCCAGCTAACCAGTCAAAGCACATTTCGTACAGGAACTGAACAGGGTGTTTGAGACGGACTGGGAAGAGAGGGGCTGCAATAATGTAAAATGTGTGAAAATAATGCGTTTTTGGAACAATCAAGCATGAAAACCTATTGTAGTACACCCCCAAAACCAAATCAATTCTGATAATTAGTATTTTAAATTACATTTATTTTATTAAAAAAGTATGACTTTCAATTTCAGATATAACGTGGCTATAATTTAATAATTTTATACTTGGAATAAAAAAAATCGAGACTGGCATTGGTAGTACTTCGTAAAAAGATGGCAGAAAACAATATTTAAAATATACTTCCCTTACACTGATTTTATATTAATTTGAGAATTCAAAATGTAAAGAGATTTATAATAACAAATTTTAAAGTTAGTTGCAATTGATCAGTTAATACGTTTTAAAATTTGAATCGATTCATGCCTGACTAATTAGTGTTTTGCTTTGGATTACTGTTCGGCTGGAATAGGCAACCGTGACCCTAATTTCAGCTTCCTGGCAGTCAGGTATTGTTTATCATCTCCTTATATTTGATGGAGTCTGTGATACCATGTATCCTAAAAAGCTGTTCAGGGCCTTTGGAAGAAAAACAGTCACATAACACTGAAGTTCTACCACCATGCTTCACAGTAAGGATGAGATGCTTTTCTGCATTATCATCTTTCTGTCTACAATGATGACAGCAAAGGCTTTTTAATGACCCAAATAACATCTGCAGTTCTTCTTGGCCACTCAAACCATCCTCTTCACTGCGTGTGGGGTCAGTATAGATGCACATCCTCTTCCAGGATAATTGTTACCATTGACATCCATTTCACAAATGTTGGCCCAAAAAGCAACCACTGATGTGTTTTCTGAAATTTGGGTTAGGCAGTCACCATGTTTTATTGTTAAAGGGGTCATAGGATGCCCATTTTCCATAAGTTGATATGATTCTTTAGGGTCTTGATGAAAAGTCTGTACCATTGAGAAATTTTAACCAAACTATGTTATTGTAAAAAACACCTTTTTTACCCTGTCAAAAACAGCTCTTTTCAGATCAAGCCGTTTTTGTAATTTTCCTTTAAATGTTAATGAGCTCTGCTGACCCCGCCCCTCTCTTCCGAGCTGCTCTCAGAGAGACGGTTTACTTTAGCTGCATTCATCGTGAAGAACTACAACATTGTGCCAGGAATCTCAAAAGGGGAAAACATTTAACGAGATTAAAAAAAAAAAAAACACTGGGTGGATTTTTTATCATTATAGGGTGGTTGTGTACATACACTGCCAACACACATTTCAGTTCAAACAACTTGTAAAAGTGATTGTAGCATCCTATGACCCCTTTAAAGTTTATTTCTGTGGCAGGGCTTTAAAGGCCATCAACTCCACAATGTCTTGGAGGCACCTGGCATGGCAGACTTGACAGCAGATGTTGACTTCAGTTACCTGAGGAAAATGACAGGAAATGAGGTGACCTGCTTGGGACCCGTCACACAAAGATCCTTCCTGAAGAACATGGGCATTGACTCACGCTTGCAGGTGAGAATGACAATATTAATGTCTGTGCTCTTCCTCCAAAAGCATCCTGAGCAAAGTTTTGTTTACTGTAAATGCACCTGTATAAGATTGAATGTGCAAGAGTTAAAGGCCAGTGGAACACATTTTAAATTACTGTTGAGTACCGGTTAAAAATTTAGTTTCAGTTTTTTTTTTTTTTTAAATGCTGTTCTTTTGAACTTTGTATTCATCAAAGAATCCTGAAAAAAATGTATGAAAGATGCATAAACTAAAAAATGCATAGGGTATGAGACACTTTGTTTCTTTTTGTTTTGCCACAAATGTATTGCCCCGCCATGACAAAACTGTCCAAGATATAAATACATCTGTTCATAATTTAGCATCTTAAGTGTCTTGGCATGATGTTGGTCAAATTTGATGACGATCTTATCAAGCTGTGATTATATCGTTATATCATATAATTAAGAATAAGTGATTTAAAAGAAAAGGGATTCACAACCCAAGTTGCATCAAGCGTTTATATGTAGTATATTCTGGGTTTTTTTTTGTATTAGTTTGACATCCATCAAATTGTTCTAGAGTGAGATTTGTAGAGGGAGTTTTTGTATTTGTTAGTTACCTACTTAACCATATTTTGGGGACAAATTTGTACTCAGTAGTGAGCTAAATCTTACAAAGCTTCCCAAAACCTCAAAAATGCAGAATGTTTTCTGTTAGGGTTAGATTATATTATGATTGACAATCTGTATATGAAAACAATAGATGCGTATGTGTTTTAATAACTGACCCTATACAAATCTCCCTGAAATATTAAGGAGTGTACTTGGGGTTTAACCCTTTGTTTTGGCAAAGACGTTGTTTTAACTCTTGACTTTTGCTTTGTCGTGTTCTGTTTTAGGTCCTCCTGAGGAACTGTCATGACCCCTCCACCAGAGCGCAGCTCATCCACAGCTATGACATGCTAATTAACCCTGAGAAAATGGGACTTAGGTTTCAGTTCTTCTCTGTGCTTAATCGAGGTCGGCTGGCTCAGTATAGAGGAATGCAGAAGAACACAGCGCCAGTGGCAGGCTTTGCTGAGCTGGACATGCAATGAAAAGACTGTAAATGGACATAATGTAGCAGCATCCACGTGTTTTGAATAACTAGATAATCTTGTGCTACAGATGTGCATTGGACTGTGCTGATTGTCCGGTTTAGGTGAAATATATATTTTATTGTTGGATGGTCTGCACTCTTCGTTGCAATATTAAATACATAAATAGCAACATTTATTTCTGCACAAATTGCATAAAGGTAGACATGCAGTTTTACTCTCCTTATAGAAACCCACTGTTTTAATTGTGTTAGGAGCATTTTATCAGAGACAGATTCTCAACTCTGGTCCTGGGAACTCACCACTTTGCATTTTGTATGTCTCTCTTATCTGACACACTCAGGTCTGTTCATGAAGCTAATATAATCTGAATCAGGTGTGTTAAATAAGGAAGCCATACAAAATGTGCAAAGCGGTGGGTTCCCAGGACCAGTTGAGAACCACTTTATTAGATCTCTCTCGGAGGTCTAGATATGGTCTGATATTTGAAGCAGTTAATGTTAACTCTTCTACTAGCCAAAAAAAAAAAAGGGAGGCGAAGGAAATAGGGAAGATGTGATGTTAAAAGTGAGCAGAGCTTATTGAATACTCTTAGTATCATCGTTTTCTTTGCTGTGCTCTGCCCAATACTGCATCCATGTTCCAACATCTAGTTGTAGGCCTTCCCAAAAGTGTCTAAGCTGCTATAGCAGTAAAGGGAGGGAATAATCCTGTTTGCCAGGCTCTTGAAATGAAATGTTTAACAAGACACAAGAACATTGGCGCTAACATTGGGCAGTGGGGCCTGAATCATTGTCCTAATTCATCCCTAAAAGTGTTTAATAGAGCAATGTTTCCCAACCTTGATTATGAAGGCACACCAACGGCACACATTTTGGATGTCTTCCTAAGGTGACCCATCAGTTTCAGGTCCACTAATAGGGAATTCTCCTCTACCCATCTAAAGCATCAAGTTAATGTAAAAATATAAATTACTACAAGTTATTGTCCATTTAGACCGGAGATTGGCAACTTCAGTGTCCTGCAGACCCTGTTGGATAGGGTGACCATACGTGCCATTTTCCCCGGACGCGTCCTGGCCAGGATTTCTATATTGCTTTGATTCAAAGTACCTCGACAGCGTTTCGAAAACACAAGGAACCGATGTCATACACCGATCGGTCTGCACACGCAAACAAAGCCAAACCCTAGATCGGGGTTGGGCACCCCTGCCCTAGATATTTTAGGCAATATAGAAATCCTGGCCAGGGCGCGTCCGGGGAAAATGACACGTATGGTCACCCTACTGTTGGAGCAGGGCTGGAAATGAAGTCTGCAGGATGGTAGCTCTCCAGGAGCAGGGTTGGAGATCCCTGCATTTAGAGTCTGTGAGTTCACACTGAAAAAAAATCTGACCATCGCATTCAACAGTCTACAATGCTCACTGGAAAAAAACATTGTTAAAAAAAGAATCTTTGATGATTTAGATGTACTGTGAACACAACACTGTAATCCACATCTTCCACGATAAGTTACAATTGCAATCATTTCAACAGTTCTAAAAGTATACTAATTTCATATGCAAAGATGTTACCCAATCATAGCAGTCTTAAAGGAGACACACCTCTTGAAACAAAAGTGGACAAACCAGAGGGTCAAAAACAGGGAAGAAAATGGGCAATTATTTATTTTGATCTTTCCATTATAAATGGGCTATAAAATAAGATGCAAATGCAATTCATGACCCCTTTAACTACATAACATAATGGGACTGATACTCAAGGCCGTTGTTAACAGGATGAAAGGTGGTGATGATTCTAGTGGGCCTACCGTGATTTCACCCAGGTGTGCATTGTTTTCCTAAAGCGATTCCTAATGCTGTGTTCAAGTCCTCCTGGGACGTTCGTACTTACGAGTTGACAAGTCGTAATTACGACGTCAGGTGCGTTCAAGTCAGTTTAGTCGGCACAAGATGGCGGTGTACCTTCTTTTAATAAATTACAAGAAAATACAACAGGCAGACGTTGCATCCAACGATTCCGCCATGTTTCTCATTGACACACCCCCAACTCGGAAACTCGGGGCTTAAAGAAAATTTCGAGTTTCCCACTCGTAATAACGACTTTGTGGTGGCATTCATGTGCATTCAACTCGTAAATACGATCTATCTGACATGACTTGAACGCACCATAATTCTTAAAGGTGGCGGTAGTGACGGTGCTTGGGCCCAAGCTCACAGCTAGCAGCTTATATTTGCACTCTGTACTTCCTCGGGAGTAACAGCAACTAGCTTTTGAAAATAAATTGACTGAGTTGAGACAGGTGGTTCTCATCTCCTCTGAAAAACTGAATCAGGTCTTTCTAAGAAAAAATTGCCGTTTCCTTTGGGTCACAATTGTGCCATCAATACCCAGCTGCTTAATTTATGAGAAGACAACTTTCATTTTTCAAGTTAAAAATATGCTAGACCGAGTTGATCTGAATAATGACAATAGATCTTCAATAGAGCTGCTTATAGCTGAATTGAAAACAAAAGTTATAGAACTGAACTGAACCAACAACGACCTGTCTGGAGCTGAATAATGACACCGTTGTCTTGCCATAGCTGCTTTACAGCAGAATTTGGATTTGTCTCATTTTGGTTTGCATCATTGATTCTACTATTTACCTGTTAAATACTTTGAAGCTGATTTGAAACTATCTGCATTGTATGAAGTGCTATAAAGATGGTGACTTAACTTGATCTTAAGTATGCACAACACAAGTTTTAAATAGTAGCAGATAACCAATAATTTGGTAATTACAATTTTCCTTAACTTCTAGTAAATCAAGAAGTGTGCTGTTGAGACTCCACAATAAAGCTTTGATAGTGCCTGGCCCATAATCTGCTTTTAGCCAATAATCAAACCAAGATTGCCTTAATCCACTCTTGTTGGCGTTGTTAGTAATGTTAAGGGATTTATTCCTCTCCAAATACCCATCAAGCCAAATTCTGTTAGTGCTGGGCTAGAAGATACATCGTCCAATAGGGAATATCTGCTTTCGCCGGTTGCCATTTAAACCAGATTAAAAATCGTCATACTTTTCATAATGATCTCTTAATCTTCACAGAAAAATGAATTGCGCTGACACCCTCATGAGAAGTGAAGCAAATTCACACCGACCAGGTTTAATGTGACTGGCTGTTCACTCTACATGTCTCACTATCAGGTGCACGTTGTTTCATGTTATTTCTCTTGTACAACTGTTGAAACGTTGATGATTGTGAACTGTGGAAACTGCAGTACTTCTTTCTTTCATTTTCTCCAGTTTTGCGTAAGAGAGTGAGTTTGGCGAGATTCTCTATTTCATTATTTTTTGTTTTATTTCCAGCGCCCTGTTTTACAAGTAGATGAGGAAGACGCATTCATGTTTATAGTGTTTTAATCAGTATCAGTTCTGCTTCTTGCGATGTAGCAAACAGAGATGTTTTGTATTTGTATATTTATCTGCTACTAGTTTAGATATTTTGATGCAATGGACAAAATATGCTCACACAACTTTCATATGCTCGCTAAATGAGACAACAAAAAAAGACCAGGAGAGCAGCCACTTTCGTTTCTGCAATGACTGCCGCAAGACCGAACGCTGTCGGGACTGGTGGAAGAATATTGTGCTTGATATGTTTACTGATGCCCAGTGACTTGAACATTTTTGTATATGACGATAAAAAAAAAAAAAAAAAAAAAATCACACCGGCTGTTTTAAAGGGGTCATATGATGCGATTTAAAGTTTTCCTTTCTCTTTGGAGTGTTACAAGCTCTTGGTGCATAAAGAAGATCTGTAAAGTTGCAAAGACTAAAGTCTCAAATCCAAAGAGATATTCTTAAGTTAAGAGGTAAGAGTCAACCACGCCTACCTAAAATGGCTCGTTCTAACACGCCCCCACATACCTACGTCACTATCTGG
>NW_015640436.1:4554-7452 GCF_001515625.1 Sinocyclocheilus rhinocerous | reverse complement strand
ACAGAGTCCTCGGATGTACTCTCCTGCCAGAATTCATGCCCCCTGGGAAACCCACTGGTAAGATTCAACATTTGTATATTCTCTTACAATAGTAATTCCAAGCATTGCTGTGAGATTGCATGCTGCCTGAACGCTAGGGGTGTTGAAATTAATCGTTGCATCGATGCATCGCGATGTGGACATGGACAATTCTGCATAGTTGCAATAATAGACCATAATCGATTATAGCCTACTGACATCAATCACATATGCGCTTGTCACGTGAGTATTAAAAAAATGCACCGACTATTGGTTATTCATTAGCAACACTACATTCATCACATAAATGCACTGTACTGCTTTAGCCTGATATATTCCTCTTATTACAAAATGTTTAATGACTCTTTATGGCAGATGAGTGTATAGCTGTGGAGTACTTCCTGGCGCAGTCTGACAGAGGAGACCTGCTTTCTCCACTGGAGCATGTTGAAATCACTCCGCCAGAGACACAGGTTGAAGTTCAGGAGGATGAGTGTCTGGATGTTACAATATGTGATGCAGCAGACATCAATTTAGATGCACACACCCGTGGCAGTTCCAGCAGTCATGATGATTCATTGATCTCCTCTCTGGTAATGTCAATTTTCTTGATTGCATAGGAATGTTAGTTTACATGAGCAATTAATTAAATTATTCAGTTAATTAAAAGATTATTAGGTAATGCTGTACAATAAGTTTTAAGTTTTTTAACATTAGCTAACCACAACTGTTAACATGAACTAATAAAGAATCTAATCTCAGCATTTACTAATGCATGATTAAACTTCAAAATGCTAACTTTAATGAACCTGAACTAACATTAACTAACAAAAAAAAAGTCGTATTTTTATTAACTAATGTAAACAGAGATTAACAAATATTGGAAATGTAGTGCTCATTGTTAGGTCATATTAGTTAATGCATTGACCATCCTTAACTAAAGAAACTTTTTGTAAAGTATGACCACTTATTAAAACTAGTAAACTTTTTGAACACTCAGTTTTGTAACCCAATTTTGTTCTTCTCTTACAAATGTTTAAAAATAATCTAGGAAACCAGTCTTCCAAGTGGTGGCTCTTACAGTCCTGACATTGAAGACATTTCCTGCGCTGGGCCCAGCACATCAGCTCCGGTAAAGTTTCTAATACTTGATGCTGATGCTTGTAATTTGTTAAGAATGGTATATCAAAGAACTGTTAATAAACTATTTTGTAATGCAGGATTTTGTTTTTTCCCATTTTCAGGACAGTAGATGTGATTCAAGGGGTGTTCCTGGATGGGAGGCAGTGGATAACCTGGCAGGGTACCTCGTCAGCCTCAACCGCACTATCACTGCTTTGTCAACAAATGAGATAGCAGAGATCTTGCGGTTGTATTGGTGTCTGCATGCCATTGATCGGTCCCCCTCCACGTATTCCCTTAAGTGCAAGAAAAATGTCTTGCCAGGTCGCTGGAGAGCTTCTCGGAAGCATAGTGGCTCAGCCCCTGGTCAGCAAGCGGCTGAGAGGTGAGTTAAATTGTAGTGCACCTATGTTAAACTTGAGTCTTGTTTCATGCTGCCTGTGTAATGGTTTAATTCCTCTGTAAGGCTAAAAAAAGAGAATTGTGAAGAATCATGATCTAGGACCTTTTTTACAGTGTGTGCCATCATAAAGTATCCCACATTGCCTCATTTTCATCTGCATAAAATTCAAAAACATAATTAGTCTATATGTTTACAAAGCTATAATGAACCATGGAATAATAACATCATGCATTATACAATCAATGCATACTTTTATTTGCAGACTGTTCATGACCCATGGCCAGGCTGCCCAGAGACCTGATGTCAACAGGATTTCAGAATGCGTCACACTCAAGCTTTTGAAGGAATTCAGGGAAGCCAGAAACAGGCCTAAAGACAACAAGGGCAAAATCTTCCCAATTCCTCAGGCAACTGTGATGACGTATAGTCACATCAAGCAGCTGCTTGAAGACTGCAGAGAAGTGCTGGACAAGACCAACTTGGTGCTAGTTACGATCAACAATACTACAGTATCATCTTGGTGAGTTGGTTCTTGGCTTCCTGAGTTCACTTTAGTAGTACATTCCCATGAACAAGTGCACTTCAGTAACAACTACTGAATGAGCTATTCTAATTCCAAATTTGTATATTGCATAGATTAAATGTATACATTGTTTCACAGCAGCTTTACATAAATGTTAATGGTTGGAATACTTTATTGCTTAATATTACACAGCTCTCAGTTCTTGATTCTGATTGGTCAGTTGTGACATTTTCAAAGTCAGTTTCCCACAATAATGACCGTCATCAGTAGTAGTGCTGTGTAACAGGCTACTCATCTGGTTATCTGAAGCCAGCACTATTTCAATCATCTCTTGAATCACACCATGAATTCTCTTTTCATTCAAACCCTGTAAGACCCAGATGAGCATTTGTTATTCATTGTTGCTATAATCTACAGTCAATATTGGGGAAAGACAGACCTTGGAATGTTGCAACTGATCAACCAGAATCAAGCATTTTAGATGATGTACATCTAGCTGGTCATCACTGAAGGGTGTTGAAAACACAGTCCCATTTAGGATTTATTCGCATGATAAATAATGCTTCATGTGAGAGTACTGTAGGATAAAGTTGTAATTTTAAAAGCAGTTGTGCTCTAAGCTAAAAATGCTTGTTTTTCTTTCCCAGGCTTTTAGACCGACAGAAAAGAACTGATCGGGACACCTTGTTGCAAGGAGTGGAGCTTCCCCAGCAGGTTGATTTGGCGACTGAGCCACTACCAAAGCCTAAAGTGCTCCCATCAGCACCTGTTGAACATAAGCATGTTCCCATTGAGTTCCAGGAGCCTGAAAATCGGGAGGGTGAGGCAGTTA
>NW_015640436.1:329-457 GCF_001515625.1 Sinocyclocheilus rhinocerous | reverse complement strand
TTTTTATCTCTGCCAAAATTGCTTGTGGTTTTCATCCTGTGGCAAATGTGGCAAATGAGTTTGTTCTGGAAGGCTTGTGGGAAAACTGCTGTTATATAAAACGTAAGATGCGAAAGAAGCGAAAGAAT
>NW_015640436.1:0-167 GCF_001515625.1 Sinocyclocheilus rhinocerous | reverse complement strand
TGTGCATCTCCCTTGTTTGGCACACCCGATTCTGATGGTCAGCTCGTTAGGAAAGAGTGCTCATGAAGTGAAGTGAGTGAGTAGAATAAGAAAGACCTACGAAATGTGCAGTGCCGTGGTCACCCAGGGCCAGCACTGAAAAACCCCATTCCAGAGGATGAGACATG
>NW_015640435.1:808725-809018 GCF_001515625.1 Sinocyclocheilus rhinocerous | reverse complement strand
ACACACATCACATGAATTAAGTTATCTGCTATTAGCAATTGCTCAATTTAATAATAATAATAATTGAATAATTTAATTAATTATGATACACCTTGTTAGTAGCTTGTATCTTGTATATTGTTGATCAGTTAGTACACTGTAAGAAAAATATCTAGAAAAATGGAAAAGGTACTAGTAATTTTCCAGGACATTATCCGTTCTCCATTATTACCCGAAAACACAAAATACAATGCGTAATTAAAAATGCAGGTACAAAAACCTGTGGAAAAATCAATCCAGAAAATTCCTTCATA
>NW_015640435.1:795241-808662 GCF_001515625.1 Sinocyclocheilus rhinocerous | reverse complement strand
ATAAAAAAAAACTTAAATTGTAAGCCCTAATTGGTCAAAAATGTGTACGTGTTCAATAATTCAATGTTGTATTTAAAAATACAGTTATTTATATTTTAATGTCATATTACATTATATTATTTTACAAACAAATCTAAATTAACATATATAAAATATTTTTTTTTGATGAGATTTGAAGTAGTGACAATTTTGCGTCGGTGCAGGCATTTTGACACTCCGTGTTTTTACCGTTTTAGGCGCGCCACCGAAGACAAATCTAGTATGCTTGTACGTGTTCCACTGTCAAAGTATATGTTTCAGTCCTGTCACGTTTTTTTACATACTTTTACACTTTTTCTGCTGTTCAAAAAATCTTTCTTTTCGCTATTACCACAAAGCTACGAATCTGAGTGCAGGAGCTGTACGTTAGCATAGAAACGTCAATGGTTTGCTCGTGACTCTAGCGAACAGCTCTGAACGAGCACTGAACACACACTTTGGCCGGTACAGAAAATGTATTATTATTTTACATGTATATGTAGAGCTTATGTAGGGTCTACAACAAAGGAATTGCTGATCTCTAGTGATGTCTAATTTGTGTAATAGATCACTTGTTATAAAAGGGTGTGAACGTGCGAGATCTGGCGAGCCATAGTTTCCCGACCTCTGTTCTAAACAGACCCTCAGTCGGTGGATAGTAGATGCCATTTCGATCGCTTATGAGTCCTCTGATCTCCCTTCGCCTTTAGGGGTCAAGGCTCATTCTACTAGAAGTGTGGCGGCCTAACACTATCGGTTAGGTTTAGGGTATGAGTTTAGTGTAAGTGGTACCTTATTTCTAAACGAAATAGTCATTTTCTATACAAAACTTAACAAATATCATACAAAACTCTGGGTTAAAGAAAATGTAATAAGTAAATGCAACTATTTCTTATAAACACATTTAAATCCTGATTAAACCTACAGGAAAACTGGGGCTAGTTGTTACTCTTTTTAGTCTGGAGAACACTTATTCAAGTAGGTTTATACACTGTACCTGTCAGGGAGTCTCAGTCACCACCGTCGCCAGTCATCAGTCCCAGTGCACACCAGATCCCAATCACCCGTATTCTGATTGCCTGCACCTGTCTCAGCTCGTTAGGCTCCCTATATCATTTCACTCTCCCCACAGCCTCATGATCGGGTCTACAGTTTGCATAGCCTTACTAACCTGACTACTTACCCATGTTTATTTGCCCCTAGATGCTCCTGTTCTCCACCGCTCCTTCGCTTCACCGCTCCCGTTCTCCACCACTCCATTGGCTCACCTACAAGAGATAATCTTCCAATACCCTCAGCTAAGAGACTCGGATACCATTACTTCCACAAATTACTCAACTTCTGACTGTTGCTTCTCATCCTGCTGTCCTGTTTTGAGAACTTACCTCTGTGTTTCTGGCCTGTTTGCTGACAGAAGACCAGACCCACGTCAAGCCCAGAGAGGGCTCCTGTTCCCGAGTTTGGCCCAGAGAGGGCCTCTGTTCCCGAGTCCAGCCCAGAGAGGGCTTCTGTTCAAGAGTCCAGCCCAGAGAGGGCTCCTGTTCCCACCGCGAGGACGTGCCTTCCGGGGGGTGTAACGTCAGGGAGCCTCAGTCACCATAGTCATCAGCCCCAGTGCACACCAGATCCCAATCACCCGAATTCTGATTGCCCTAAACTGTCTCCGCTCGTTAGTCTCCCTATATCACTGCACTCTCCCCACAGCCTCATTGTCGGGTCTGCAGTTTGTATAGCCTTACTAGCCTGACTACTTACCCGTGTTTACTTGCCCCTAGATGCTCCTTCGCTCCACCACTCCCGTTCTCCACCAATCTTTCGCTCCATTGGATCACCTACAAGAGACAATCTTCCATTACCCTCAGCTAAGAGACTTGAATACCATTACTTCCTCGAATTACTCACCTTCTGTTGCTTCTCATCCTGCTGCCCATTAGTCAATAAACCTGTTTTGAGAACTTACCTCTGTGTTTCTGGCCTGTTTGCTGACAGTACCTGGATTTGAATCTTTAATACATCTTAAAAAGTTTTCTGTGCACATGTCTGATCTCACCCAGAGAAAAGACATGACCGCTTTGTTTAGAAGGCAGTAAAATTTGACTACCTACAATTTCAGACAGTCTTCACATCAGGAGCACAAAAAAAGGAGCCCCAAAAAAGCTATCTAGGTAGGCAGCTCAGTCAGTTTTGAGACACGGCTATTGTGACAAATTATAGTGTGGCAAAGCCATGAAAATTCAACACCCTCTGTTACAGTAAATTATAGTTCCTATATAAAACACTCTTTCTTCAGTCGGTCTCTCCAGCAGGTAGAAAGACAAGATGACTTTGATGAATCTTCCCTGAAGAAAAAGTATGATCATTTGAGCACCTACAAATGGCAATGTGAATATGTTTTTACATGACATATTCAATATTAAACCAATTTCCAAATATTGCTCACTCCAAATTAATAAATCATAGAGACATGTTGAAGACATGACAACTTTCTTAAGTTAATGTCTTTGTTGTTTTTCTGCTGAATCAGTAAACCAGCATCATTACTGTTCTTTTGACACATCTGATTCAGATGTAAAACAGGACGTTTTCCTGATCTTCCATACTGATTTGCTGTTATTTTGCACATCATGTAATGTGGTTATTCAGCCTTTGATTACCAAACTTACTATTTCTTCTTTCATCGGTCACAGGTGTCATGGTCAATGCAGTACCTACTCTATTTACACAACTGCTTCATTTTTACAAAATAAAGACAATCCAATCCAAAGAGTCCAACAGATTACAGCATTTTACTCTTTTACAAAGCTTTATTTTTATTAGACTTAAAAAAACATGTTTAAAATGATGTACACTCACAGGAGATGAATAATCCATAAAAATGAAATTATTCTGAAAATGCACTCACTCTCAGGCCACCCAAGATATACTGTAGATGAGTTTGTTTCTTCATCAGAACAGATTTGGAGAAATTTAGCATAACAACATTTGCTCACCAATGGATACAGTGAATGGGTGCCGTCAGAATGAGAGTCCAAACAGCTGATAAAAACATCACAATAATCCACAAGTAATCCACAAAACTCCAGTCCATCAATGTCTTGTGAAGTGAAAAGCTGCTCAATTTTTAATTTCAAACTGTTGCTAGCTAAATTATGAGTTTTCTCCAGTGAAAAAGTAATCTCGTCTGAATCATGAGAGAAATCTGCATAGATCAAATATCAATTACAAGCCCAAAACCACTGTAAACAAATAAATCAGTGGATTTTGATATGAGAGGACAACATGGGAAGGATTTTTTAATTTATTTTTTTCACAGGAGGAAGAGTTATTATGGATTATGGACTGCTATTTTGGCCAGAAGTGATGGTTTGAGGTGATTTGGTTAAAGCATCTTGATGGATTTTTTTGCATTTCACTTTTTCGTGTGAACTATTCCAAGAGGTAAAAAAAGAAAGAAAAAAATGAACTCAAAATCACAAGTGTACATTTAATTAATTCACTGCTATCCGAGCAGCACACTCCTCCATTATTAATATCAAACACCTCATAATGATTAGTTCTTGACTCACCAGTAATTCCAGAACTGCACATAATTACAGCTCAATGAAAAGCCATTTTGAAACATAATCCATAGTATACGTTGATACATAGTATACTCGTTGTTTCAGCATAACTCTGCTAAGTACTTATGGTGGTCATCCACACTGAGCATCCTAACCCAATTATTATTTTTTTCATCCTGTGAGGGTCAATACACATAAAGTCAGTAGAAATTCACAGTTACACTAACTGTAGTATTTACAGATATGCACAGATCAATCAAAGTGTTTTAAACTGTAGTGTTTGCAGAGGGATTGCAAGTATTACACAGCTCAGTTGTAAGTCAATACTTAGATGAAACACCATAAACCTTGAGAGAATTGGCGAGAGAAGTTGAGCCAGTCGATCCGATTTTGTGCTGCATCCCCTTGTGAAAAAGACATGCGCTTAAATTAATCTGCACTTCAAACTTTAGAAGTATATATATATTTTTAAGACCTGTACTTGTGGATAATAAAATATTAATGAAGTAAAAGGTAACTTCAGTGTACTTAAAGAGAGTACCTTTCATAAAGCTTGCAAAAAAAGTAATAATAATATGTTATCCAGCAAATGCTTGACCTTCAAAACTGTTTCACAGTACTTTTGTGGTTCCAAGCGAACAGTTAATAAATAGGTACAAAACAAATATAGTTTTCCTCCTTAATAACAACCTGTTAATCACATCAGTAAATAAATCCATCATTTCTGATTCTGTTGAGTCAATGGCTGCTGAGCTCAGTGGCTTCACTGTGGCTTTTGTTTGATCTCTGTGACTTTATCCTGACGGATGAAGAGCCCCAAACACACAGATCACAGTCACTGGGGTAGAAAGAGTAAATGACACATTGCTCACCCCTGCTTATCACAGCCAGCTCTTTCCACCCTCATGGGCCTCAATGTGACATTATAAACAGATCTGGATGCATTGCTGGTTCTGTCAGACCCTGGGTCCACATATGCTTACCTATATGGTAAGGTCAGCATATCAAATAAGACGTCTCAATACACATCATTCAAAAAACAGCAGGTGAACGACAACCAAATGAGTTACTCCGGATGGTTGGGTAAATTCAAGACAATGGCAGTACATCGTGACTCATTGAAATGCTTAAAGGGATAGTTCACCCAAAAATGAAAATTCTGTCATTAGTTACTCACCCTCATGTCATTCCAAACCCGTAAAACCTTCGTTCATCTTCACAGATTAAAATATTTTTGATGAAATCGAGAGCTTTCTGACTCTGCATAGACAGCAAAGCAACTGACACGTTCAAGGCCCAGAAAGGTAGTAAGGACATTGTTAAAATAGTCCATGTGACATCAGTGGTTAATTCGTAATTTTTGTAACTACGAGAATACTTTTTGTGTGCAAAGAAAACAAAAATAACAACTTTATTCAACAATTTATTCTCTTCCTGACTTGAATGCGGCTTTATTCAAATTCTGCCTGTTTGCAATTACACTAAAAGCCTTTAAAATTGAATGCAATAAACGAATGTAGTAAATAAAGTATTTTGAAAACTAAAAATACAGGAAGGTGTGGATGTTGCTGTCAGATTGACGTTTATAGCACAGAGAAAACTGAAAAATGCTGAACTGATCTGCTTAGATCTTAAACTGATTTTTTTTTTTTAAACTTCATAAGTAAATATCTCGATGATTTTTAGCAGTGTGTGCAAATTCCCCCTTGTGTGCAGAAACATAATTTAAAGGTAAAGACAGAATTCGAAAAGTAATAGAAGTATAAATCTTCTTGGCAAAGAAGAAATCCAGTGGGACAAGTTAAAAATAATTACAGTTAAAAGCAGAGTATTATTTTGTCATTAAGTATATGCCCAGTACTAATTAATCAGTCTCCTTTTCCCTTTATGTTGGTTAAAAGTTGGTGCATCATCTTTTGCAGTGAAACACATTTCTCCAGAAACACATCACTGCCGTTTCCAAATGCCTTCTGCCAAATCATCAAGAATCAATTTATCCCCAATTGAACTGCTGTTTTAATGATGTGGCAAACACACTGGATTACTCTGAGTGATTATAGTTAATCTATGAATAATTGATAAAATGAACGAATGAATGAATTCCAACTGAACCTCCTGTGTGGTGCGGCCAATTCCATTCAAATTCCAAGTGAATGAAACCAATTCTTAAATTTATATTTTTGCCATTGCATACTGTTTTGTTTATTGCTCGCTTGCTTGTATAATTGGCAGTGTTGCTATTGTTAACTAAAACTACAAGTACTTAAAATTAGTAGTAGCTGTCGTGGTAGTCGTAATTACTAGTCTTTAATTTAATTAAAGCTAATTAAAAATATTCAGAAATACTAGTATTTAAATGATACTGATAATCAGCACATCTTGAGGTGGGACCTGATTTTATTACTTGATACTTTAGTTTTATTTTACATCAAGTAATGGAGACAAATCTCATAGACTTTAGTCAGTTTAGATGCTACTGTATATTGAATTTAGTGTGGAAGGAAATGAGACTGTGAGAGATAGACTTAAAGTCTTTACAATGACATAATTAGTCATAAATATTTCCCTGTTGAGCTGATTTACTACAGCACGCACATGTATACAGCTCCCAGATCACGTAATTTCCACTTTCAAAACAGTTTTTTTTTTTTTTGTCTACTGAAAGTCTTTTGGAAAGATTTTTCATCAGCTGAACAATCGGTATGTTGTAAAACAACAGTACAATCCATTGAAAATACTGTACTCTTATTCTTATCTCTCACAGCCTTGTTTTCATTCCTGTCAAAAATTAAATATGGCACTACCCTAACTAAGGACTAGAGGTTTGCTAAAACAACAACACATGTAGCTATTTTGTTTGTTTACATTGCCTAATAGCAAAAAAGAGAAAGCAATTTAAGATGAACAACATGTTAATACATTTTGATGAAAGATGAAAGGGTTAAAGAAAGTAGATTTTCATGTTGACTCTCATGTTGGTTAATAGCACTGCTACTTCTTGTTTGTTAACTTGTATTGAACACAGAACGTTAATTTAAAGCACGACGTCCTTCTTCCAGTAGAATAGCTTTCTGTTTGTACAACTTTGCACTATGTACAGCTCATCAGGTCTTGAGACAGAGTCTAAACTATCTCAGGGGAAGAGAGGACTGCCGGCTCCAGGTGTCTGCAAGTAAGGAATCAATCTCAGTCTTTTCTAAGAAGCGTTTCCCCAGATTTCACTGCGGAACTCAAGAGGTCACGGTCAGACAAACGGGTTAAATCCCTGCCAGTGTTTTCTTGATCATTTCACAATTTGTCAACGACAAGCGCGTCTATGTCTGGACGCCGATGTGCGGATACAGCTGGGGATCATTAAGAGAGAAACGGAGACCCACAGTGGAGACGCCTATTCATCTTCTGACAGACCCGCTGCCTTTTCCTGCTCCAACACAGGAGCGAAACTCCAGAGTCCAGCTCAGCCGGAGACCGACTGACAAAAGGCCTACACCTCACAGCTCAGGAGGAACCTTCTGCTCTTCATCAGAACAAAACCTCATCCTCTTTATCACTGTCACAGTCTTTAAGTGCTCTCCACATCACAGCCGTCAGTGGGGAATCTGTAGCCGTGTGGTTCCGGAGGCCCTACAGAGCTGTGTTTTTCTGCTTGTCTGAGCTCTATCTATCATTTGTCTTCTTCTTTCTTCTTATTGTAATGTTTTTTTTTCCTCTCTAGTTTTTCATTCTGTTCCACTATTGTTAAATGAAATGCTTTCAGAGCATTTCTGAAAATGGATTGCTTGAGAGCTAAAGATATTTAAGGAAAAATATCATAGGAGTGTAAGAATATTCCCACATTATACCATAACACAATTGTATGTGTTGGAGAGTTCATATAAGGCTAAAGAGAAATATGTGAATGTACATAGTACAAATAAACACGCACACGCACACACACACACATATACTGTATATATATATATATATTATTTCTGAAGTATCATGTGATGCTGATTCTGAAAATTCAGCTTATTATCACATAAATTAATTAAATTTTAAAATATATTCAAATATATTTTATGTGTTTTTGTTGTTGTTGTTAGGGTTAGTTAAAAAAAGTGATGCTTTATTACCCCATTAATAGGTGGTTTTGTAGGGCTGAGTGAGGAAGAGGGGTCACAATCATCACAAGGTCTCATTCTTTGAAGTACAAGTATGAGTGAGATGTGATGTAATGATCATGGATCTGGAGTGAGAGGCTCTTTAATGAAGTTTCCACAGGCGTCTCTTATCAGTCACATACAGACACAGGATGCAAAGACCTGGAAGAACAGATGTGCTTGAATTCTTCATACACACTAAAACAACTGATAACCTTATAGAGCACAGTGGAATTTTCTCTTTTTATGTTTTAATACTTCAACGTGTCCTATTTGGTCTTATCTCTCTAAAAATATGGTGAAAATCTAATTAAAGAAATCTGTGCGACACTCAAATGAAATCATTACAGAAAAACTGTGGTACGTGCAATACTTGTGATATTGCTTTCGTTAGTGACCTGTGGAAATTAAGCCCTAATGAAAACCAAAACTGATTTCATGGCAGAATGAAATACATTCACACCCTGTATAATGTAATCCACTCTGTTATATTGCACTTTTACACTTGGCAAGCCTAATATTAAACACATAATTGCAAATCTTCACTTGCTCTGCTCTTTCCTCAAACACTTTGAATAGGAAGGTGACGTAATTTTGGTCTGGAATCGAAGTACTACATGTCTGCCATCTAGTGGTAGGGAATACAAATGAGATATTACACCATATTAGGAACTACAGTCTATTTGATTAAGTATGACGTCTTGTCGCAATTTTGCGACTTTGACGCTAAGAGGGATAATATGTTTGGTCTTGGCGGAATAGATGCTATGCGAGACCTGATACTGCAAATACATCCACAGACATGCTGCTGTGTGCATGTAAGAAATACTGCTGCTACACGTATAAAATATATGAAATAACCCCCATATATAACATACATGAATCACCCTATAACAGATTTAGACAGGTGGAGCTGGGGAAGGTGAAGGGTTTCTGAAGCATGCTGCACTAGCCAAGTATCTGAATGTTGAGCAGCAGCTCACTGGCTGCTGATGTGAACAGATACCAATCAGTTATTAAATGTTGAAATTAACAATAACTGAGATTAAGAAATGCTTTAGATTAATTTTATTTTCATTGTTAGTTCATGTTTACCAATGTTAACAAATGGAACCTTATTGTAAAATGTTAACATAATAATAATAGTTCTTGAATTGATTTCAATTTTTTGTTGTTGTGTTAATCTACAATATGTGAATGGATGATATTAGCTTGAAAATCTAAATTCTTACATCCATTTATCGTCAATAAAAACAATTCATGTTGTGCAACACAAAGCTCTGTAAATATTGGAGATTTTCACCAAGCTGATTACTCACTAAAAACTTCCACAGATCATGTTTTCAGGCCATTTCAAGTCTTATTTTGATGTAACAAAGTGGTTATATCTAAGGGTGTGAGTTGTTTACTTACTTTTTTTAAATGAGTCTTCCCATTAACACCATTATATTGTTCATTCAGACTGATTCACGAACGCAGAACACGCACGAACACAAGAGGTGGAATTTATAGCATATCCAATCATATCGCGATGGAGGCATTTCCTCCTCTCACGTGACTTTTCTCCATTCATTCTCAATTACCCCCCACCAAACTCACTGCACGCTTTAGGGTATCTGTTAAAACTCAGTGGGCTCAGGGGAGGCGAGAGAGACATGAACTCCTGCTGTAACTTAACCCTCTGGTTTTGCTGTTGGAGAGCGTTTCTTTAGAAAAACGAATGATTCATACACTTTTTAGTGTTATATTTTGTAATATTTGCGTTGCTTTATTTTTGTACTACAATATTTTTTTCTCATCCAATATTTTGAGGAGGTACTGCCACCCTTGCCTTTTCGGAGGAAACGCCCTGGCTTCCAATGTTCATGCATGATTATTTCGTGCTATAACTAGTAAAGAGGAAGAGATGATTGGTTCACATGCCGATTGAACTCAGGTTCTACAGCGATGTCACAACACATTAAAGAGCCACAAAACTGTATTTATTGTTGGAATTTCTTTTAAAAAATGACAAAATTTGAAAGCTGAGACTTTGTTTCATGCCAAAAGTAACCTGCTCTGTCTTGTCTGTCAGCGTGTTATCAGTTTCCTCCTTGCTCCACGATGTATTTTTCACTGCGTGATGTGTGGCGTGAGAGCGGCAGAGCTTGTTGGACGTAGCAACAGTAACTGTTTTTGCGAATGGTCAATTTTGGACAAAATTAGCAAAGTTCAGCTTCAGCACCTTCACTTTCTTCAATATGATATCTGAGGACCACATGGTTGTTCTGCTGCAGGTCTGTGTTTCTGTCTGGCTCTCTGAGATTGGAGCGACAGGTTTTTGAGGTCATGCAGTGTAGCAATATCAGTGGTCACCATGACCACAGGTTGAGCAGATACCAAATGAATAACGTCAATTACACCAAAGTGTCATTATGCTCTACAAGCTGGGTCAGCTATACTGCGTGAACCCATGCACAGGGGCATAACTGAAAGCAAAACATATTTCCCTTGTTACCAGGCAATGTCCTATTTTAATAGCATGAGCAAATATTCAGAATATGAAATAAGACACCTGCACTATAGGGTACAGCGGGGTTAAAGAACACCTGGAGTAAAAGGTCCTTTGATTTAATTTTTTCTACAACACTAAATAGCAACCAGCACAAACACAGCAATTCCCTAATTACCTGTTTCTCGCTATGCACTGATCCGTGAGTTCACTGAGTGCACTGACAAAAACTGATGTCAGGGTAATTCAGTGTAATATTATGAACAATGTTACATATATTTTGAGAAAAAAATTGCTTTATAATTTAAGTTTTGATAAAGTTGAGTAAATGAAGTTTCTAAGTAACTATTAAAAAACTAAACAAAACAAAAGCTGCAGTTATGCTAAAAAGATAATGACATCTCCAATGACGATGAAGATTAAAAAAATACAGTTATTATTTTATCAGTGGGTCTCATTTGCTTAAAATTGCGAGGCTTATTTCGTATATGTACGCACAGGAGAACAAATAGATTCTTATTCTCATTCTAATGTAAGTGGATTTGTATTAGTCTAAATGAGTGGCCATGAAATGAGCGATCATGATAATTATTATCATGTTAAGATGAAACATTATTTTCATCTTAAGTTTTTGCATCAATGTTTTTGGTGAATCATGATTTGTTCATGAAAATGTGCAATTTTTTATGTGTGGTTTCAGTTGTTCTTTTTTCTTTTCTTTTCTTTTCTATTCAATAACATTTAGTATGAAAGTTTTTTAGTAAATTATGATTATTTTTTTCATGAAAATGTTAATTGCACATACACATACTTAGTGAACAAGACCCAGTGTTAATAATATAATATCATATCATATCATATCATATCATATCATATCATATCATATAATACACAAATCTTATTATATAATAAATAAAAAACTTTTTTACTTAATTGCAAATGCCAAAACTGACTAAATAGAAAACTGGTGAACCATTTGTTGAAATGAAATACATAAATGTAACTTCAAAAACATATATACTGCTATATCCAAAGGTAATTGCATATGGTGAATCATTTTGCCATATCACTATAGTTGGTATATAGGCCCCTGGTGGTCTTTTGCTGGGGGCTTTTACCCCAAACCTATGTTAACATGACTTTTATTCAAAAGAAAACATCTTCTACCATTTAGTTTTACACAAATTATGCTGGTCCATCAATTTTATCATCAAAGTAAAATATATTGAATATTGATGGAGCAACATAATTTATATATAAAACAAATGTAGTTAGATTTTCCTTAGGGGGGGGGGTCAGCACCATTCTATTCTACTTGATACGATGTTTACTTTTTAAAAAAAATAAATGAAGGGCTTAGATGTGGCTCTGTGGCAAATAAATGTTGCCAAGATACAGTAATTAGACAACCGTAAACCGCACATGGGATGAATGTCTATTAGATCTATTAGATTACGCATTGGATTCCAGGAACAGTTTGAGGCTTACTGAAGCAGATGAGCTGTCATTCCCACTCAATGTTGATAATAATAAGAAATGTTTCTTGTGCAGCAGTTCAGCATATTAAAATGACTTCTGAAGGATCATGTAATACTGAAGACTGAAGTAATGATGCTGAAAATTCAGCTTTGCATCACAGGAATAAATTGTTTTAAAATATATTCAAATAGAATGTTATTTTAAATTGTAATAATTTTTCACAAAATTTTACTGTCATTTTTTAATCAAATAAATGCAGCCTTGGTGAGTATAAGAGACTTAATTAAAAAAAATAATCAAAATTAAAAAAATCATACCAACCCCAAACTTTTGAACAATAACTGAAGGAATTTATTTGAACATTTTTCTTGATACGATGTTTACTTTAAAAAATAAATAAATGAAGAACTTAGATGTGGCTCTGTGGGAAATAAATGTTGCCAAGATACAGTAATTAGGCAACCGTAAACCGCACATGGGATGAATGTCTATTAGATCTATTAGATTACGCATTGGATTCCAGGAACAGTTTGAGGCTTACTGAAGCAGATGAGCTGTCATTCCCACCTCCTGACACCAGTGTAAATTTGCTTCCAAGTCAGGCTGTATTTTGCATAGTCCACATCTTAAGAAGGCAGAGTTTGGTGAAAAGTCCAGTGTAAATATGAATTATTCTATCCCATTAATGAAAGTCAACATTAAATCAATCCACGTAACACATTGCCTTAACGAGGGAGGTCTGTGCAGGCTTAGTCTGTTCAGCTTTGATTAGAAATACTGGCCTACGGATCGGGTTTCCAGCATCCAACTCAACATAACAAATATAATCGCAATCACCAAAACTGGGAGTCAGGCCATAATCTGCTTATGAGCCGAATACAAATGTATTGACGTGAATTCAATTAGCTGAGGCCTGTTGTCAGAGTGCATATTGTACATTTTGTAAGATGTTCAACAAATTGTATTTTAATTGATTTCTCTATTGGGGGTGTAACTGTGCCCTGTCATTACAGGGCAGGGGGCAGATGGTAACAAACGGTGACACTTTTGTTTCAAATGGAGCAGATTCATTAACACCCATAGTATAACGAGATGCTACCTGGCTGCTCTTTTCACACCACACAGACTGTGTCTAACTCACATCAATATAGGAGGTTAAACAGATGGTATGTGGGTGAGAATGAAGTGTTTTCATAAGATGCACTGATCCAGTACAATGCATTGTAATGTCACACTCGGATAAAAAACAAAAAAAAGACGCTACAGTCATATGCACAGTATTTGGGTCAACAACATAAATAATAATACGATAATAAAATGTACCCTTTGCATTTGGTTTTTGAAGAAATTGTATACCATTTTCATGATTAAAAAGATTAAAATTAATTACTCAAAAAATGTAATGTAAGGTAACCATTATGTAAATATTATTAACAATTGTACACATCTTTATTATTATTATTATTTTCAAAAATGTGTTTACATTTGTCAAGGTAAAAAAAGAAATAAAATAAAATAAAACACAAAAATAAATTATATAAAAAATAAAATAAATGTAATGAATTATTAATTCATGAATATCACCATAACATTTCACAACCTTTCTACTAGCCTTGTATTGTCATAAAAAGTTGAATTACTTCATATATTAAAATATGTTTCTTTCTTTCTTTTTTTCTTTCTTTCTTTCTCTCTCTCTCTCTCTCTCTCTCTCTCTCTCTCTCTCTCTCTCTC
>NW_015640435.1:791107-792884 GCF_001515625.1 Sinocyclocheilus rhinocerous | reverse complement strand
TTTCTTTCTTTCTTTTTTTCTTTCTTTCTTTCTCTCTCTCTCTCTCTCTCTCTCTCTCTCTTTCTTTCTTTCCATACAACTTTACCTTGGTGGACAAAATGATTAAAACATTCATACTGGTTTCATACGGTAAAAAACTAAACAAAAAAAAAACTTTTAAAACATTTTCAAGAAAAGATTCAAATGAATGAATCTAAAAATGTCATGTGGTATATGTCATTGTATCCTATGCTCTTTGAATAATATCGGTCTTTAAATGCAAGATATTTAAAGTTCCACTTTAGCACAATCATATATACTTCAGTTTAGTTGGATTTCAGCACTACTTCCACAGAATTAGAGTGCATTGAGTACAACATAATAAGTTGTTCCAAATTAGCAGACTTTAAGTATATCAGTTTAGTATACTAAAAGTACAATTGCAGGGTATTTTTATTAAGTACATAAATATGTAAATGTATTTGTAGTATACATATATTATCTAAACAAAAACTTTTATTTTGGATGCAATTAATCACACACACACACACACACACACACACACACACTTGTATTTGTGGTTTACGGGGACTCTCCATAGGCGTAATGGTTTTTATACTGTACAAACTGTATTTTCTATTGCCCTACACCAACCCTACACCTAAACCTACCCCTCACAGGAAACTGCTGGCAATTTTTGAATTTCATAAAACACCGTTTTGTATGTTTTTTAAGCCTTTTGTTTTACGGGGACACAGGAAGTGTCCTCATAAACCATGTTTACGTTGTAGTACCCATGTCATTATACACATTTGTGTCCTCATAAACCATATATGCCTGTACACACACACACGTTTACTTCGCTATCTAAATGGGGACATTCCATAGGCGCAATTATTTTTATACTGTACAAACTGTATGTGCTATCACCCTACACCAACCCTACACCTAACCCTATCCCTTACAGGAAACTTTCTGCATTTTTACAATAAAAAAAAAAACTTTGTTTACTTTATTTTTATGTTTTACAAATGAGGACGTCCCCAAAGGGAAGTTTTTGGAGATTTTGTCAGGTTTAGCTCACTTTTGGGTACAAATTTGTCCCCAAAATATGGTTAAGTAGGCACACACACACACACACATACACACATATATATATTCTGAAAATGACTTGGACAGTCTGGTGTTTTTTTTTTTTTTTACTAACAGTAAAGCTTGTAATGTCATTGTGCTCTTCTGCAATGAAAGGCTCTTTCTGTCATCTGCGCTGACAGAGGGAGATCCAAGGTGGGAAGGTTTGTGTCCTGGGTCTCTTTGCTCAGATGGAATGCCCCCCACCTGCTGTTATATCCATTACATGAGCAGAAGATGTGCTCTTCTGTAATCAGTGGTAGAGCATCTTCTGAGCTGAAATTGAAGCTAACCAGAGCCGGCCATTGGTGTGATGATTCAATGGTTAGTGTGACATGATTTAAAGTTCTTAAGCTATGTGCTGAGGCTCATGAGGCCAATGGTCTATAATTGCAAGATAAGCTTTATTTTGTATCGGAGCACAAGCAAGTTCAGTTTCGCTCTACAAAGAAAATATTTGGCTTTATTTAGATTCTGCATTAAT
This sequence comes from Sinocyclocheilus rhinocerous, assembly GCF_001515625.1. NCBI lineage: Eukaryota > Metazoa > Chordata > Actinopteri > Cypriniformes > Cyprinidae > Sinocyclocheilus > Sinocyclocheilus rhinocerous. The sequence continues at coordinate 791,290 of NW_015640435.1, read as the reverse complement.
AGTCAAATAGCAAATAGCCTACATACAGTGGCTGCTTATAGCAGGTAAATGTTCTATTCCGTTCTGTCTTGATAATGCTGTTATAAGCAGAGACCTGGTATCAAAGGTAAGGGAAAACATAGATTTTAGATTATAGATAGTCTTAATTTAATCTTTTTTTTTTTTTTTGTCTCCAGTGTCGTT
>NW_015640435.1:790774-791096 GCF_001515625.1 Sinocyclocheilus rhinocerous | reverse complement strand
TTAGTGTATGTCACACTAACCATTGAATCATCACACCAATGGCCGGCTCTGGTTAAAGTTCTCCAGCTATGTGCTGAGGCTCATGAGGCCAATGGTCTATAATTGCAAGATAAGCTTTATTTTGTATCGGAGCACAAGCAAGTTCAGTTTCGCTCTACAAAGAAAATAATTATTTGGCTTTAGATTCTGCATTAATAGTCAAATAGCAAATAGCCTACATACAGTGGCTGCTTATAGCAGGTAAATGTTCTATTCCGTTCTGTCTTGATAATGCTGTTATAAGCAGAGACCTGGTATCAAAGGTAAGGGAAAAAAATTGATT
>NW_015640435.1:781870-790532 GCF_001515625.1 Sinocyclocheilus rhinocerous | reverse complement strand
TCTCCAGTGTCGTTTTGGACTCCACTGACTGGACAGCTTTGGAACAACATGAAAGTGAGTAAATTATGAGTAAGTTTTATCTTTAGGCACCATGTTAAAATCAAAGTAGATTCAGTTGTAAATGTTTCTGGTAAGTTAATTGCACTTTTTTGACCACTTCAAATTTACTTGAGTTGATTTGATTTGAATTAAACTGTGTTATGAAATATAATTTCTAGATTTCTATGGAAGCCCATTTCTGCAACGGAATAAAAAATAAAATAAAAGAGTATTTGTAACTTTTGCTCTCACAATTCAGACACGGTTTCTTTTGAATTATATAAATTATATATGTAAACGTAATTCTCGTAATTCTGAAAGAAAAGTGAAAATTATGAGAAGTACACTGATAATTGCAAATGTATAACTCTTAATTCTTAGTTTATATCTCACAATTATGAGAAAAATTAATAATTGCGAGATATAATTTTTTTTGCAATTCTGAATTTACTGTACATCTCTACTGTACATCTATCTATCTATCTATCCAAATTATGAGATAAAAACACAACATTAATTTTTTTTATTTTTATTTTTTTATTCTGTTTTGGAAACAGGCTTCCATAGATTTCTCTGTGAAACAAAAACTGATAATAAAATGAAATGAAGCTGTGGAAAATATAAGTACAAAGCAAAAGAAGCAAAGCAAACAAATAAATAAAGGCAAAGAAAGAAAAATAAATCAGGCAAAAATGCTTTGTGTGAGCAGTGTTCGTATATGCAAGATGAAACACCTTATTATTTCAAAGACCCACTTTACAGAAGAGACTGGGATTAGAACAGAGAGAATTTCTCTTCAAGTGTGTGTATGTGAGAACTAACACAGCAGGTCTGTGATTATGCACAAAGCAGAAGAGGCTTTGTACTGTTGCTTCATTATGCTTCACAGTAATTACGGACCATTAAAAAAGTAGTGCTATTATGCAGAAGCAGTGTTTTCTAAAATCCTTCTCCTCTTTAATATTACTAAATTATAATGTTAAGTGCAGCCATTAAGTCAATCAGTATGACAAAGCAATTATTCATGTCAATACCCATTACACCTATTAATCAAACAAATGTCAGTCACGCAGCATCATGTTTCATAAGTTTTGTCTACAGGTTTTCCAATCAGTCATCGGCATATCATGATTCATCCACTGCAATGGTCCCATGTCAACCAATCAATTGTTGTCAAGTCATCTGTTGTTCATTCAATAGTCACTATATGTGTCATTCCCACTGCGATGTCTTCAGTCATTCAGCTGTCCAGCAAGAAATAGATTCTCGTGTTCATTCTAGGAATCTCGTCTATTGTTTGTCAGTTGACTGTCATGTGACTATAAGGCTCGAATGTCTTCTTATGCCTTTGTGAGTCAAAAACAATATCTCAGGGGAGAATTTACTGACAATGAATTTTATTACAAACTTCTCTCCACTTGGACTGGCCCTTAAAAACGTTGAAGGTGTGCATTCAGCCCGCATGTGGATTTATAACCAGTTATAATACTTTTTTTTCAGAAGATGATCATTTTATGAATTACTGCTTCCATTGTCAAAAGAATATGTACGTCTTTTAAAGTAGTTATTAACATTTACTTATACATATTAATATTTATATTTAATACCTGTTTCAAATATAGTTAACCGTTCATATTGTAACATTTAGTGGTGCAACGATTTAGTGGTGCAGCTGAATTCACCTGAAAAGGCCTGGGCCATTATTTCAAACCGTCCTTTGGATATTCTTGGCTAAATCTTCTGGCTGTTTTCTGTTCTTATTGACAGTTCAGTGACATTTCAGTTATTTTAGATACAAATGGGAAGTTTCATTAAAGTTCTATTGACTGGGGCCTGTTTGTTGTTGTCCAAGTGGAACTGTTTTTTTAATTTATAATGTCGATAAAATGCTCAGACCGTGCGGGAGGGAATTAAAGAATATCTGAGAAACAGAGAAAATAAGAGAGACACAGAGGTGGAAAGCATGACATGGTTGGTAAAAGCTTTAAAATTGATCTTGGAGGTTTTCTTGAGAAGGTAAGTGGACTATTTGAGAAAGGTCAGGAAATGACATTTCTAAGTAATGCTCACTACATTACGGACAATTTATTTCACCGTATGGGGTCATGAACTGCTCAGCCCATCTGTATAGTTTTAACGCCTGATGAACAGAAAAAACATTAATAAACTAATAAAAATGAATCATTCTCTACTAATTATCTTCGATAAGATTTACAGCTAATGGGCCAGATTTACTAACAGCGGCCACTTCCATATTCCATATAGTCAGGATTTACTAAAACATGGAGCAAAATATTAGCGATGAAATGGAATGAACACAGTTATTTTTGCAGCTGGCCTTATTGCATATGCATTTGTTGGAGTTTCCCTTTCAGATGCAAAATTTATTTAAGTAGAATATATGAATTATTTAAATTAATCATTTAAGGTGATTTACTAAGGTTTGCAGTAGTCAATTTTATTTAATGCCCAAAAAGCTTGTCTTAACCCATTTTGCGTCTGTGTTGTTTGTAGATTACACTCACCTGTTCATCATTGGTTCTGCTTGTTTGAGCTGCTCTTGGTAGATTGTATCTTCATTATGGAAATGATCTGGCCATGTTATTGTCTTTAAATCACCTGCAAAACTTGTATGGGTTTGCAGTATCACACTAATTTGCCCTGTTTAGTAAATCTGGCCCAAAGTGTTTCAGTTGTTGGAGGATAAAAATACTTCCCTTTCGTGGAACTTCGAACTGCGTCCTCTAGGGGTCGCTATGGGGAACGCCTCGTCGTGACCCGTGTCTGAAGCCTACATTGAAAAAACACCAACTTGTTTAAACGTCTCGGGTTACTTATGTAACCATGGTTCCCTGAGGGGAACGAGACACTGCGTCCTCTAGTTTGTGTGCCATGCTGCGGACACAAGGTTCAGACGAAGAAGTGAATGATGTGCGCTACCGGCGCCTATTTTGTACTAGTCGCGACGGTAGTGACGTCATGGCTGTCGCCAGCCAAACAAGTTGGTGTTTTTTCAATGTAGGCTTCAGACACGGGTCACGACGAGGCGTTCCCCATAGCGACCCCTAGAGGACTCAGTGTCTCGTTCCCCTCAGGGAACCATGGTTACATAAGTAACCCGAGACGTTCTTCTATTACATACAACTCAGTAAGCAATTGATTAATTACCTCAAAATGTAACACACTGTGGCTCTGACCAACACATTCTCACTCCCAACTCGTCACATATTGACACTTGGTCAGGCCCTTTGGCGTAATTTTTTGATGCACAGGGTACCCCTTTAGCATAATTTTTCGACGTGCAGGGTCCTCCATTGCTTTAAATAAGAAACCCCTGGTGTCAATATGCCAACGCGAAAGGCACTGGGAGTTTTATCATCACGATTAAATTATATTTGGTAATAATATTGCCATTATTGCATATATGTTGGGGTGTGATTTTTCAATGTAAACAGTCACAACAATTGTATTTACATTACACTATTTACACATTTATGGGCACGTAACCCAACCCCTGCCTCTAAACCTATCATTTGTCAATAAAACACAAGATATAACAGGCATATACAACTACAGTCATAATTTATTCAAAAAGTATTAATATTCCGAGGCAAAACAATTGATTTGTGAGAGGAATAGACGTGATCGCCATCTCCGTCCACCGTAAAGCTTGTGTGCTGCAGTCTGTGCGCAAATTCAAAAAAATGCCGCCAGAAGAAGCCTTACGTCAGCCTTGGTTGTGAAATGTCTTCGACTCTTGTGTGTCTTGTGACCGATTGCTTCATGCTACAGGAGTATATCTTTTTGAATGAGATGTGAGCGCGTTAACGGAGTGAGCGGGATCATTTTCAGTGATTATAACCTTATGTTTTACTCTCTTCTTCGCATTTGGAATGCAACACGACTTGTTTGTAATGCTTTTATATTGTTTTTTATGATCAGTTTTTGCAGTAAATACCTGTGACTGTACTTATATTTGCCTGTTATGTGTTTTATATTGTTCAGAAATGGGTAGGGTAGGGGTGGGGTTAGGTGCTCCAATGAAAGTATAAATTTATATAAAATTATATTTTTTACAAATGCATGCAAACCATTAAATTAAGACAAACAACTGAAAACAATGGAGGACCCTGCACGTCGAAAAGTGACACTAAAAGCATACCCCTGTGCGTCGAAAAATGACGCTAAAGGGATACCTTGAGAGTCAAAATGTGACGCCAAGGGGTCCTGACCAAGCGTCAATATGTGACGAGTTGGGAGTGAGAACATGTTGCTCTGACACTATCAAAACATTGCTGTTTGAGCATAGCAACACTGGCTCCAGCTGATCAACCTGTGACATGAGTTTGGGGCGGGGCTATCTGTTTGCTTGACCAATGGCAGATGGGGTGTGTTCAGAACCCCCATACAAATGGCTTCTTTTAAAACTTTCTTATTTCTTGAATCAGTTTTTATTAAGTAATTTATTTCACCAGTTCTCAATGGCAGCCATTTTCAATAACCATTTGTGGGATATTTGCTCTACATCTGTAAAAGATGTACTGAACAAGCAAATGTCTGAAGACTGTCACTGGGTGATTAATTCATCTCATAGGTCACTTGTTGAGACCTAATAGCCTCTTTGGTTGCCCTGGCATGTCTGTATTGGGTTATTTGCTGTGCGTGTCCTCTGTCAATTCCTGTATGCTTTTATACGCTTCAAATTATGACATATCTTCCATTCATACCTGTTCAAATAGCTTCTTTCAGAGAAAGTGAGTGTTTACAGAATATTGTAAAACCAGTTATACACTAACTTTAGATTCATGCCACATGATGTACATGTAAAATGGACAAAAAAAAAATCTAAATCAAAATGAGTCAGTCAGTCTCATCTAGATGAGGTAGTCCAGACTGTAAAAGAGCTTGAAATAAATACCAAGGGCAAAGAGACAGCAAACTTGCTGTGATTTATGACAGTTTTATGGCAGTTCCATGATTCCCTGCAGGGCTGCAGAACTTTTGGAGTAATGTGACCTGGTGAAAGCTGTGGCTTTTAGAGATTTAAAAAAAAAAAAAAGAAAGAAAATGAAAAAGATGCTAATAAATAATGATACACTGATGAAGTATTTGGCCATTTTTAAATGATTGACATCGTATTGTGCCCACATGCCTTAACAATTAAGCACTTTTTCTTAATATGAATACAGATATCAACCTACAAAAGAGCTCACTTGTAATTGTCTCTTTACGTTAGGATTGGTTAGTCAATACAACAGAGGGAAAAAAAGCACAACAGCTTTAAGGATTTTTAGAATAAAACTTACTTCTGGCAGTAAAGCATTTGACTGAATTCATCACGATTGAAGCCAATGTTCCAGAAGCATTTGCCTTAGCTTAAGAGACGTCCTTTGTAGAGATGATTGGTAGCCATTATCATTTATTGTGCCCTTTTGAATTTGTTTGTAGCAATTGGAAAATGGAAATGGGGTAAGTCTCTCTAAAAGCAAATTATGTGTTTTATATGGTGCCTTCAGTACATCAAGACTTCAGGAACATAAACAAGCAATCAAAGTGAGAGAGAAAAAACTGCATTCTATTTTTGACTATTTTTGTACTCTTCTAAAATACTTTTTTTGCTGTTGTTGATTTCCAGGTTTAAATTTGATTTTGAATCCCAGATTTTTATTGCCGTCTCAGACTTTTTGACCCCACTAAAGACAGTTAAATACAATAGCAATAAGTGCCTATTGCTGTGATTAGGCTACTAAGCAAGTGATTACTTTTTATAGAATAGTAAAAAGTTATTTTAGTGCAAGGTTTTGCCCTTAGGCAGTCAATGAACAAGAATCTGATAATGTTGTAGGCTTTTTCATCATGTCCAAATGCTCTAGCTCAAAGAGTCAGAATGTATTTACCTCACTCATTACAGATCCCGCTGGCTCGACCTCAGTCTGAATTCACAGACATTCTCTCCTTTATGCTAGTTTAACTGAGTGGTGTCCTGCAGAAGCCATTTGTACAGCAGCTCTGCTAAACGTGTTAGGGAGAGATTAGATAGATATGACGTAATACGTCCCAGTGAGAAGATGAGAGGAAATAATCACATATTTCTTTTCTCTAGCATCCAGAGTGAGTATTGGGTGTCAACTATGCTTTTTGTTTAATGCTCTAGTTTATACTGTATGTGGGACTGAGAAACTGCTCTCAGACCAGTTCAAAAGTTTAACTTCAATTCAGAGAGGAGCCATTATTTGGACCACTGAGTCGGGACATGAGAGTAAGAATAAAAAGGTAATTTGATCTAACATCTAACATCTACATTTTTGCTAAACTCATACTACACATACAAATCACTGCAGTTTCCAGCTGAAATGAACACTAGTGGCAGTAAAACACCAACAACTTTTATTCCTTCTCACACAAATTATAATTTCAGGGGCTGATCATTGATTAATAAAAGGTGCTTTCGCACCGTATAGTTCTAGCCAGCATGGTGGTTTCTAGAGAACCAATTTCTCTCTCGGGCTGTTTTCCTGGTTGCATTCGCACCGGCAGCACCAACTATGAAGAGGCCAACAGCGACATTTTTAATCATGGCATTTACAAACGTTAATATCCGGTGAATGGAGGACGCCGTGATCGGAGCTGTTTTTGTTGTGTGTTTTGTGATAACGGAGATGAAATGTAAACGCACAATTTACGTGATCGTAAGAGCATGGAAATCTGACTAAATCTCCTATGACAAACTTGCAGTGTTACATATCATCGAGGCTAAGAAAAGAACGAAATGCTGCAAAAAACAGATAAATGCCGTGATCGCTATTTTCCATGTTTGTGGAGTAAATATTTTTACATGGCTTTTTAAAAATGCCAGGTAGTCGGTGTTAGTATGCGTTTGGCCAATCAGTGTACACTTATGTCAATGGTAGTTCCTATAGAACTGTTTTAGACCCTACTCTGAAGTAGGAGCTAATTTATAGTTCCTAGAACTAAATACATTCCTAGTTCCTGCGGTTCGAACACGCCACAAAGCGGGAACTTCCGCCAATAGTTCTAGGAACTATAAAAAGGTTCCTCCAGTGTGAAGCCCCTAAAGACTTATTTGAGCATGGTTCCTGTGTATGGCTTTTCTGACATGGTAAAATTGCTGGGTAGGGCACCTGGTACGTCATTGCATTTGTGATGTAGATCACTCAGGTATGAGTCTGGAGTCACAAAACTCCATAAACAAGTTCAATGATTATTACGCTATGTCAGGGGTAGGCAAGTTCGGTCCTAGAGAGCCGCAGTCCTGCAGAGTTCAGCTCCAACCCTAATCAAACTCACCTGAACAAGCTAATCAATGTCTTCAGGATTACTAAGGCTATAGGCAGGTGAGTTTTGTTTTCAGGGTTGGAGCTGAACTCTGCAGGACTGCGGCTCTTTAGGACCGAACTTGCCTACCCCTGCGCTATGTTCACACTGCAAGCATTAGTGCTCAATTCTAAATTATTCCTCAAATGAGATTTCTTATATGGCTGTTCACATTTTAGCATTTTTAAATGTGGCCAATATCAAATTCCAGTGTGATGGAATGACAGTCCTGAACTGACCCACACGTGCAAAAGAACAATAACAAGATGGCATAAAGCACGCTGTCATACAAAAGTAAACACAGAGACCACTAAAGTGTTGTTTTGTAACTTTCAACTTGTAAAATTAGGATGAGAAAAGTGTGAGTCGGTAATTTGAAATAAGGTGAAAAAAAAAATAACCCCCGAGCGACGTCATCAGATGCAGGGTTTAATGCACACGCACAGTGATAATGGATACCTTCATGAGTGATGTGTCAATGATTTATTATTTTTTAAATAATATTATGAATGAACCATCTTGTTGTTATATCTACATTTTTTTGCTCAGACTCGGCTCAGAGAGCACAGAGATGATAGCAACTAACATTTACGGGTCTCTTCGGGTTCGGGTACGAATTTTTGGACCCGTGTAGACCTCTACACTAAAGTAAACATTTACACATTTATTTATAAACTGATGTGCCATGTAAGCCAGTAAATTCATGAGAAGGCAATAAGAAGGATGAACATGAGAAGAAAGATAGCAATTTTTTTTTTTTTTTTTACGATACAGCCCCTTAAGTTTCAGTGTAGCACATTTACGGGTCTCTTCGGGTTCGGGTACGAATTTTTGGACCCGTGTAGACCTCTACACTAAAGTAAACATTTACACATTTATTTATAAACTGATGTGCCATGTAAGCCAGTAAATTCATGAGAAGGCAATAAGAAGGATGAACATGAGAAGAAAGATAGCAATTTTTTTTTTTTTTTACGATACAGCCCGTAAGTTGAGCTTGTATAGAGCTGTCACTGTAATAAACCACAAAACAACATCTATTGTCTGTCATACTCACAGATTATCAAAGAACTACCACTATGTAAAATCTTTGAAGTGACTCCCATCAGCACAGAATTATGATGAATGGCGATCTAGAAAGACGTAAAATTGGCATGAGTTATGACCGTTCAGACTGCTGTCTCATTGCAAAACATCTGATCTGAATCAAATTTAGGACCGCATATGAAAGTGGCCCAAATCAGAATCGAAAAAAAAAAAAAAGATTTCCATGTGGTTTGTGCTGATC
>NW_015640435.1:775045-781164 GCF_001515625.1 Sinocyclocheilus rhinocerous | reverse complement strand
AAGTATCGGTATCGGGCGAGTACTGGAAAAAGTGGTATCGGTGCATCCCTAATTTATGGTACGACCCTGTGAGTTTAGCTTTTTATAGAGCTGTCACTGTAATACACAGTAAAACAACACCTCTTCTCTCTTTACTGACTGCCTCCGCAACTTTCTGTCATATTTACTGATCAAGTAATTACTGGTATGTATGTAAAATCATTGAAGTGACTCCTGTCAGCGTGGAATTATGACGAATATCGATCTAGAGTGACGTAAAAGTCGCATGAGTTCCGTTTTGACCGTTCAGACTGCGGTCACATTGCAAAACAGATTTGTGACCACATATGAAAGTGGCACAAATCAGAATAAAAAAAGATCATATTGCATTTGGTTTGTGCTGTTCACACTGTTATGAAACGGAAAGATCTGAGTCACATATGGGCAAAAAAAATTGGATTTGGGCCACATTTTCCTGCAGTGTGAATGTAGCCTTAGAAGCATGCTATTGCAAATGTGTTTTTATGCTTTTGTTAACACCATCTGCCAGGTTTAGGGTAAGTGGTATGTTATTTTCAAACACAATAAAAAATTAATGCCTTGGAACATTAATAGACAATAGACAATAAAACGTAATAGAATAACAACACTTTAATCGCCACACACCGGACATTTCTCTTCCGAACTACCATGATAACTACAACAACTAATGCAATAAAACGTTGTCAAAATTGATTGTTTGTCACAATGGATTCTTTTGTGAAATAGGCCTATGGCTCTAACATTGCAGCTATATTACTGTAAGCTAAACCAAATATCAAATTAAGTGCTTTTAGAGTGGCCTGGCATATTAAGGCATGTGACTTATATGCCAAAAAAAAAAAATTCCTTCCTTGGGGCCACATTGTACTAAATTAAATACATTTTTACAGCACTTTACACTTAAGTTATAGCCTTATTTTTTCACATTCACAAAGAGAATTCAGCCGGACATAGTTGAAATAGTGTTCAGAAGAGTTTGGAACAGTGTAAAAAAGGTATTAAAATTGAACTTGCTGCATGCTGTTTCTTTTATCCACCCTGGTTGTTAACGTACATAAAAGGTCCTCCTCAATAAGAGCTAGCGAGTGATGTGGTAATTCTGTCCTAATGAAGAGAAGAATATGCCAAGCTTGATTTATACCTCTGATATCTTTTTATATAACCTACAGATATGACAATAATATTTTTGTTTGAATACCTTACTCTTTTATATTGTCTCTTTAAAGAAAATGGGTTGAAAAAAAAAAAAGAAAACTCCAATCAGTGGCAGTGTTGCTGTTCTAACTGATTCTTATCTAAATTAATGTCTGTTTCAACTTTCTTCAAAGAATTGAGGAAGCCATATTAAAGATCACTTGTGAAAGGCACAGAAGTGTATCCACAACCCATCTCATTTAATTTGTTTACCGTCATGCTAAGTACACAACATCTGAGGCCCAGAAGAACAGCGTAGTATAATGGCTGGAGTGCATAACTATGATTTGATTTCTAAGCCATTTAATCACCATGCAATTTCATGCAATGCAATAATAGCATTTGTACAATATTGTACAATTTGAAGAAAAATTTATGTCCAACTTTAACATTAAATATAATGAGATACCAACAGATAATTTCAACCTTGCATATGTAACCTAATGCAAGGAGACAAATCTCCAGGCTTAGTATCATCACAAGTTAGCTAGACACGAAATTATAGACTTGCATATTCAGCACTGGCTTCTGGATCATACTGGATCACAACATAATGATTTATAAAACCCTTGAATTGAATCTTTCCTTCTGTTATGATTACAACTGATTAGATGGAATTTGATGAGGCTCTTATTTTATTTGTTTCTTCCCTTTGATGAAAAGCCTTTTTTGTGGTCTTCTAACAAGATTACTCTACAGCTACCTTCCATGTAAACATTTCTCAACAGTGAGACCCAACATATCCATACCTGCTTAATTAAATTAGCTCATTAATGTTTGATGTCAAAGGTTTTGTTCAGGTTAGCTAAGGCAATTTCAAAGTGCCATCCAATGCAAATCACAATTCTACCATTTATTTTATATCAAACTTACCCAGGTTCACCATACTCTACCCTGAAGAGGAAAATCACTAAGAATGAATTGTGCCTGCTAATATCATTGTTTGTTTGGATGCACATCTGTCTGCATTGTTTTAGCACCTGATCCACTAATGGAATTATGTAAATCAGGTAATTAGTGTTGAATGCAATTTGTTTGCTGCAATTCCCCAGCATGCAGGCCAGTTCTGAGTATGAGGCTGTGAGTGATGTGGCACACTGATACAATCTGGCGTACTTTAATAGAGGTGTTCAGCATCTCTACACTGCGGTGACTTCGAAGTCTTTGACAAGCTGGAAGTGAGCAGATCTGCATTTTCAGCAACTAATCCAGTTGTGCTTGAGCTTCAGCTTATGACGGGTTCACTTCACACTGCACAATTTTCAAAGTCGTTGGACTGCTGCACTTCTCACACGACTGTCTGGACTACCATCTAGTTGCTGTTGTGTCCACACCGCACGACAGATCAGCAAGAGGGGTCACACTGCAGCCAAACACACATGAGAAATGATATAGGAAATACAGTATATGATCATGCGTGAGAATGGATTTATTTCTGTCAAAACTGGTAGCCTGCAAAATCTTGCAATCCAAGTTGTCTGTACACTGGTTTGCAGTGAAAAAAACAAAATAAACAAAGAATATGAAGGAGAGAATAGTTGCTTGCTGATGATCTATTGCAGGTCTATTATGACTCCACCCCCTGAATTTTCACTTGTCCTATATCTTGCTCTCTCATTGGCTGTAGGTCATCACCAATGTCATGTCCAGTCAAAACAAATTTCACACTGCAGGATTGTGAGTCACTGACAGGTCCAGATATTTAGCATAGCAAAAATCTCATGGGCATCGACGATGCGTTGGCGGTTCTCTCACATCGCATCTTTGATAAAACACACTACGCGATTGTCACTCTCGTGAATTTCAGGCATTTGTCTGTGATTACCACAAAACTGTCAGTGAGTGAAAATCAGAGTTAAAATTATGCAGTGTGAACCCAGCATTACAGACTGAAGACCGGACATTCTTCTTCAGAATTTTCTGGTAGAGAGCAAAATTCATGTTTCCCTCAATTATACTGTTGCCCAGGTCCTGAAGCAGTGCAGCATCCCCTGACCGGCACAATGCCACCACCATGCTTGATCGTGCTCGTGTTGGGCAATATGCTCCATAGTCATATCGTCCTACCGTCAGCCTGTGAGATCGCAGATACACACTATTATGCTAATTTATTTCATTATTTACTTAGTTTCATAGCTGGAGAGTGAACCAACTCCAGGTTAAGGCTAAAAGCAGCCTAATGTTTGTGTAATCTATTAACTAAATATTTAAAATAGTATTAACATTTTATTATGTATTATTATCATTTTTTAAATAATTATATTATTGTTATTTATTATTATTATTATTATTATTATTGCAGTTCTGAGTATGAGGCTGTGAGTGATGTGGCACACTGATACAATCTGGCGTACTTTAATAGAGGTGTTCAGCATCTCTACACTGCGGTGACTTCGAAGTCTTTGACAAGCTGGAAGTGAGCAGATCTGCATTTTCAGCAACTAATCCAGTTGTGCTTGAGCTTCAGCTTATGACGGGTTCACTTCACACTGCACAATTTTCAAAGTCGTTGGACTGCTGCACTTCTCACACGACTGTCTGGACTACCATCTAGTTGCTGTTGTGTCCACACCGCACGACAGATCAGCAAGAGGGGTCACACTGCAGCCAAACACACATGAGAAATGATATAGGAAATACAGTATATGATCATGCGTGAGAATGGATTTATTTCTGTCAAAACTGGTAGCCTGCAAAATCTTGCAATCCAAGTTGTCTGTACTAGTCATATCGTCCTACCGTCAGCCTGTGAGATCGCAGATACACACTATTATGCTAATTTATTTCATTATTTACTTAGTTTCATAGCTGGAGAGTGAACCAACTCCAGGTTAAGGCTAAAAGCAGCCTAATGTTTGTGTAATCTATTAACTAAATATTTAAAATAGTATTAACATTTTATTATGTATTATTATCATTTTTTAAATAATTATATTATTGTTATTTATTATTATTATTATTATTATTATTGTTATTATTATTGTTATTATTTATTTTTAAAGAACAACATCACAAACTTCAGTCTAGTGCAAGTTTATGCACTTTAAAAAACACTCCCGTTTCAATCAGTGAAGCTATCTACACTGTATGATATCTAAATCACTTATACTTACATTGCACGTACATCTGCACTTTGTTGTTTATGATGAGTTGTTTATTAGCGAGCATACTGTCAGGCTTGTGTTGTGTTTTGTTCCCCATGTGCTCCCTGTGTCCCAGTGTTTATGCCCATATTTGGTTAGTTTCCTGTTCCTGTCCTGATTATGTTGATTTAATTCCATGTTTTCCCTGTTTATTTCCATTGATCCCAGGTGTCTCGTCATCCCCTCGTCTTGTCATGTGTTTAAATAGTGTTCCGTGTTTTTAGTTCAGCGTCCGGTATTGTTCATGTCTACATGTTCTATGTGAGTTTTCCGTGCTTCCTTTATGTTATTAAAAGTCTCTGGATTGATGTACTCCTCGTCTCCCTCCATTCCTTGCTCCGCACTCCCGTCAGTAGTGCAAACGTGACAAAATACCGGACCAGACTGAAAGTGAGCGGCACCTCTTCTCCCCTTTTTTTTTTCATTTTGAAAGTTTTTTGCTCAGGGGTATATTGGGCCAGCGCCCCCTACCCATTATCCAGGTCCCTCACCGCCCCCCATCAAATAAAACGTAGTCTAATTGTCCTCACTGAGTATTAAAGTTGTTTATTATTACTTTGTGTTTATAATGAGGACTGTTATTATATTTGCAGTAATTAAAATGTATGAAATCATTACGATTTTTATGAAATCACTTTAATTCAAAGATGCATTGAATTGATCAAAAAGACAGTGAAGTACTTTTTTACAGTAAATTATTTTAAAATAAATGTAATACCATTCATTTACAGAGTTTTAAGCATGTTGATGATTTTCAATGCTACAGCTTCAGTGTTGTTGAGATGCTGATATACTGTTACGGAAGGAGACTCACACAGATGGTTAGAAAAATACAATAATGTTTATTTTCAGCAAGGGGTGCGAATGGATAGGGCAGGTGAGTAGATGCACTTAGGGTAATGGTCCTTAAGGTAGATGAACAGAGTAATTCCGTATATGGTCCTCCAGGAGATCGTGGAAGGGAGACAGAGGACAGCACACACCTCAGTGGCTGAGTATACGGGGAATCCACGGAGCAGATGACGGGAACGGACAAGGGAATGGATCACAGGAGAACACACAGGAGGAAACACAGGAGGTAAGTAAAACAGGCAGGTAAAGTCTTTCAATGTATCGTGTAAGGATATCAGAGAGAGAGAGTCCACTTCGAATGAACGAGATCGGACACTGGAGTGATGTGAGGTGTGTGCTTTTGTAGGGGAATTGATGATGATTGCCGATTTGTGACAGGTGCGTGTGATCAGTGCTCAGGTGAAGGTGTTTGCGGTCATTGGGAGGTGACCGAGTCTGTCCGATCTGTGACATATACCTTGCTGCCCCAAATTTAAAAAGACTAAATTAAAATTCCTGTTTAGAACATATCCACAGGGACATTTTTACAAAATATATTTTAGTTTGTTCTTCCATTCCTGGAACTCTTGAACACCCTTTTTTTGAAAATCGTGCAGTGTGAACTCGGCATAAGGTAACGTGAAAATAAGCGGGGCAGTCTCAAATCTGCCCCAATGGCTCTCAATTAGAGCGCGATGCAGTTCCCCTTTTCACCACAGATTTACGTTGCAAAATTGTTGGGCGCTGTTGAGCTCGGGAGGTCTCAGGCACCATCTGCCCCGCTTAGTATCATGTATACATGCCTGCTAAAGCCATGCACGGGATTTTAATATATACTGCTTACTTTACGACTTAAAATAGTCTAGAAAATTTACAATTTATTATTGATTCAGTTTATATAGAGGTCTATGTTTTGGATGAATATTTTGG
>NW_015640435.1:764428-775035 GCF_001515625.1 Sinocyclocheilus rhinocerous | reverse complement strand
AAAAAAAAAAAACTAAGTACAACCCTAATTCTAGAAAAGTTGGGACGTTTTGTAAAATTATAAAATCTGTGATCTGTGTTAATCCTATTTAACTTTTATTTAATTGACAAAAGTACAAAGAAAAGATTTCAAAAGTTTTCACTGACCAACTTAAATGTATTTTGTAAATGTAAACAATTTTTTTTATTTTGAAGTCTGCATCACTCTCCAAAAAAGTTAGGACAGAGGCAAAATAAAAGTGAAAAGGTTATAGAATAACCAAATAAACTGTTTTGAAACAGTTCACAGCTATCAGGTGAATTGGTAATAGGTGAGGGTATCATGTTTGGGTATAAAAGGAGCTTCTCAGTCTTTGCAGGCAAAGCTGGATCATAGCTCACAATTTGTTTATATTAACAAAATAAAATTAAGTTGGCCAGTGAAAACATTGGGCTCGCCATAATAAATAGAGATAGCTCTTACTTTTTCCTTGGAAATGCACGCTTCAAACAGAACAGTCAATGAAGACGAAGAAGAGAATGATGTGTGCTCCCGGCGCCTATTTATACTATAGTCGCACCGGTAGTGACGTCATGGCTGTTGCCGGCCAACGAGTTGGTGTTTTTTCAATGTATGCTTCAGACACGGGTCACGACGAGGCGTTCCCCATAGCGACCCGTAGAGGACGCAGTTCGAAGTTCCCATGAAAGGGAACACATTTTAAAATATATTCAAATAGAAAGCATTTTTTTTTTTTAAATGGTAGATTTACTTTTTGTACTGTATTTTTTAAACAAACAAATGCAACTTTTTTTTTATTTTTATTAATCCATTAACAAATCTCATTTACCTTTTTTTTAATGGTAGTGTATATTATAGGCTATATTTTATTTATAATATATAGGCCTATATTAAAAGCATGTGTTTTAACCCAAATATAACAGCCCACATTAGCTCATACATAATTATTATTTTTTTTTTAAATGTCATTGAATGCCACATGACATTCATCATATATTTGATTTGACTGGACTTGAAATATCATTATCATTAGTTTCCCAGGGAGCAAAAAAAGCCACGTGGATATAAAGTAGGCTATATTTGTGACCTTTGAATAAACTCTTTAGAAATTTGGCATTCAACCCAACCGCAGCCAATCTGCAAACAAAAAGCTATTATATAAATTTTTCTAAACAAGAAAAGGCATCTCATGCTTTATCGTGTCTAAATGCATACTATTGTTTTGACAGGCAGCTGCGCTACAAAAAGTCAATGGAACACTGAACTAAAAAGTCGTTGCTAAGGAAATTATACACCGTCTAGTCTAGAAGCGGGAGTATTGGTGTAAACTAGCAGCTAACACTAACACTACTACACTGGCCGCGAATGGTGGGACACGTTATGTTAAAGCACATAGATCTCGTTATAATCAGTCGTTCAGTAATGGAGCGCAAGCGCTACAGTAAATGGATGCCGCATTCTATTTCTGACGCATTCCATGCGCTTGCGCTACCGACAAGTTGACAAATTGATACAGAAAGTGCGCTTTGATGCATCCAGTGTAGAGATGGCGTTAGGATGTGGCAGACCATTTCCTTTGCAAGTTTCAGCTCATACATCTTTGGTGTAAACTCGCCTTAACCAAACGCCCCCCCAAGAACACCTCAGCGCCCCCCTTTCAAAAATATTGCTTCCAGCACCCCCGTTGAGAAACAATAGACTATTGGCACAACCCTATCGTAGGCATGATGTTCTTTTTGTGGAATTGGGTATTAGGTTTCCATCAGATGTAACAGGGCCCCTGTCTTCCACACAGTACCACTTTTGACTCTTCAGACCACCAAACATTCTCCTGAAAACTTTGAGAATTATCAAGGTGTGTTTAGTCAAAATTCAGCCAGGCTCAATGTTCTTAAGGTTAGCAGTGGTTTTCGCTTTGCTACTCTTCTATGCATGCCATTTTTGGCCAGAGTCTTTCAGATAGTGAAGTCATGAACAGTGAACCTTATACACAGTAAAATCCCCAGAGTTAAATCAACTCTGCTCACAGTACATATTGTCCCAATCTACAGAGTGTTAAAGTAACACTGAAGCCGAGTTAAAGTTAATGGGATAATTAAGCAATTGATTAATTGATGAGTGAGCATTATTAAAGAAAACCCGCTGTTAACAATGTTGAAGATGAACAACTACTGCTCAGGCTTTTAGACATGAAAACATATCACATAATCCTCAACAGTGGTAACTCTGCCAACTAGTAACTCTTCAGTGTTACTTTAACACTCTGTAGATTGGGACAATATGTACTCTGAGCAGAGTTGATTTAACTCTGGGGATTTTGCTGTGTAGATGCAAGAGAGACTTGCAGTTCCTTCAATGTTGTCCTTTGGTCATTTGTGACTTCTTAAATGTGTCGTCGCTAAGCTCTTGGAAGAATTTTGGAAGTTCAGCCACTTCTGGGTTCGCTATTGTGCAGAGTTCTTTTTTTTGTGTTTGGAGATAATGGCTCTCACTTTGGTTCTTTGGAGTTTAAGAGTCTATGAAATAGCTTTGTAACCCTTCCCAGACTGAGTTTCCGGTTCTTAGCTGAAAGAAGAGGAACCCGGTGTGGTCTTCTGCTGTTGTAGCCCATCTGCTTCGAAGTTTGATGTCTTGTGCATTCAGAGATGCCCTTCTGCATACCTTGGTTGTAACAAGTGGTTGTTTGTGTTACTGTTGCCTTTCTATCAGCTTGAACCAAGTCTCCTCTGACCTCTGGCATCAAAAGGCATTTTCACCCACAGAACCTTTTCTCTTTTTCAAAACTTTTCTCTTTTTTTGGACATTTTTACAGTGTGAGAAATATATCCCTGCTCTAACGCAGCCTGCATCAGCTATCTGCCGCAAACAATGAACAAACGTTAGCCAATTACATTATGGCCCAGAGGTCTTGTCCTTGTGTTCAGGGACCGAACTCTACCTCTGCCTACGTGGGTTCGTTTATCACAGCCATGTACCTCTCTATTCATCAACCCAGCATTGTCACATGAGAGTCAAATAGGACCTTGGTGTTTTGATTTTGTCCTGCTAGTCAATCACTGACTACATCTAATTTCGATTCACCTTTGGCTGTGTGGGCTTGCCTCTCTCACTCTGACAGAAATATCTCAGTGTGTCTGTCAAGGTCTGTGCGAGAGTGATCCATTCATCTCATAAGTCGCTCATCCTCATAGAAATGTTTGTTAAGGAGGCTTTATTTCCCCAGACTCCAATCCTACACTCCATCACAGATATAATTGCGCTTTATGAAATGATTACATCAGTCAAGAGCTCAGACTGATGGATTTTCCAACCGCAGGGACCTTGTTTATTTTCACAACGTCAGAGCAATGAAGTTAGGAATCATGTCATTAACTGAAGACTACAGTGAAGAGTAAATTTATCCTTAATTTCCCTAATGGTTGGCTCACTAATTAATCTGGGAAAACAAGTAAACTAAAGGAATTAAAACATTGCTCACTATAAATGCGCTCCCCACCTGTTTAAATTACATATAACCTAAGCATAAAATATGACTGCTGCTAGATATTCACAGCGTTAACTACCACATTATCATCCCTTAACAATCAATATACTGCTACTAACAACTACTGAGTGTGTAGACAACACACCACACACATAGCTTTTTTTTCTTATCGATCGTCTTGTTTTTTTGCTTATGCAACCAGATACACTAATAAGTAAATAAAGTAATAGGCTGTCATTAGCCAGAGCAGATGCCATATTTTATTTGACGTAAATGTAAATGATGCCATGAGGGACCAACAGTTTGTTCAATATGTCATACTATCCAAGTTGATGTGTAATTTTCAGAATGCATGCTTTTTGTCCTTAGGAAATTGTGGAAAGACAGATTTCAATGTTTCAATGTCAGCTGAACAATCGACCCCCAAGTACTATACACAACAGTATGACATTGTATTGACTATACTTCTCTCATATACTTCATGTCTCAAATTTAATATGGAGTCAACATTGACTTGGCTCTATACACAGGACAAAGAAGTTGCATTTCTTGGAAAAGAAAAATGAAAAAAGGAACCGTGCTGCCTAACAGTCTGACACGCTGAGCTGTGGTGCTCTTATGTGGGCGATGAAAAATATTGTCAACACATTACCCTCTTTTACTCCCATTCATTTCCTGTGCTATAAATAATAAGTACAAAAATAAAACTGTAATGTTAAAAGAAAAATATGCAATATGAAAATTCAATTTTTCATTAACATTAAGTCTTCAGGTTAAGTTTCCCACTGTAGAATTTCTTAGGGTAGGGACAGATGTGATTTATTTATTTATTTAGCAAAAACAACACTGAAAAGTTTTCATTTGCTTGAACCTGTCTAGCATTTATGTAACTACTATGCACTTCTATAAGACTTTAGTCTCTTCAGACCCAACGATTAGTGAAAGCAGTGCTACACCTGTGCAGAATGAAGATGTCTCTAATCAATTTTCAAATGTTTTAAAACATGACAAGCAGCAAAGTGGTCAAGGACGTCACGTAAGAAAACATCTAAAAACAGCACAGGCACATTTAAATGCGAATCATGTGAATGATGAATTTCATGTGAATGACCGCTTATTCACATGACACAGCAGTAGGTGAATTTTCTCAAAATTACCCTCCAAAAAGTAGCCTTTTGTTTCAGTTGTTTGTATGTGAATATTCACTTCATCCAGCACTGTTAGTTCTTATGTTATCTCGATACTGCCTGTTTTACTGCCTGAGAAACCGCTTCAGATGATTTAGTGAGAGAGCATTCCAAAATGTTGTGAATCAATTCAAACCATTTTGCAAACCTGTTTGGCCAGTTCACTGAAAAGAAAGAATCGACTGGCATGATGATTTCACAAATTATTGTTATCGCTGATTCATTGAACAGAAATTCGTACAAACTTTTTAAATTCAATATATTCATACCTGTGGAAAACATGAAGACGCATCTTGACTTGTGCAGCCGCATGGAGAACACCGATTTCGTGAGTGTTCAACAAGAGCGCCAAAAGCGCCATCTAGTGGAGTGGCGGTGTTGTAAATCCACTACTTTTAGCGTACAATCGAGCGTGGTGCAAGGCTTTCTGAGTCTGTTATTTGTAGCTTTACAAAACCACTTTTTATGCTGCTTGATATTACAAGCTGGTATTTCTTTTTAGATTATTTTAATGTATGTTAATTATAACACTTTGTAGCACAAATGTGACCCTGGACCACAAAACCAGTCATAAGGGTCAATTTTTCGAAATTGAGATTTATACATCATCTGAAAGCTGAATAAAAAGCTGGATAAATAAGCTTTCCATTGATGTATGGATTAATTTGTTAGGATAAGACAATATTTGGTCGAGATACAACTATTTGAAAATGTGGAATCTCAGGGTGCAAAAAAATCAAAATATTGAGAAAATTGCCTTTAAAGTTGTCCAAATGAAGTCCTTAGCAATGCATATTACTAATCAAAAATTAAGTTTTAATATATTTACAGTAGGAAATTTACATAATCTTTACTTAATATCCTATTGAGTTTGACCCATACAATGTATTTTTGGCTATTACTACAAATATACCCCAGCGACTTAAGACTGGGTTTGTGGTCCAGGGTCACAAATAGTTCAGTCTTAGAAACAGTCTTCTAGTTATTTACCTTATAGCCTAGTGGCTGATAGTCTCGCGCATTCGGGCTGGCTGATTATGTAAAATAATTTTTGAAGTAAATTAATTATGATGACTGGCTGTTTTTATGTAAAATAATTTTTGATGTAAAACAATTTTATGTTATGAAATAATGTTGTTTTCTTACATAAACTATAGGCCTACAACAGAAAGATATGGTTACAGCCTTGATGTACAATGATGACTTCAGTGATATAGCCTACCAACCATAAATTAATATCAGGACAAATAGGTAGTGTGTTCATTGTTTTATTTCAAAAGTGAATATGATTAATCTAAAATAGCCAGGACTGCTATTTTTTTTCTTTCTTTTTTTTCAACTCCTCAAAATGTAGGCCTACTGTCTACATTGGTAAAAATGTAAATTCTTTATCATCAAGATGAAATAGTTCTTCAGAAAGTACTAGAGTACACTATGTTCTTTAACCAGAAATCAACTCATTTTCTTTCTACAACCATCATTGGTTGTGGGGTGATGGAGATTTACCATCATTTAACTTCATCACTCCCCCGATGTCACAGTTGCAAATCTTTGTGGGAGTCGCCTCCCTGATGATGTGAGTAGCAATTATTGAGTAAATTGAGACAAAGCTGCGGGAGCACTGTTGATAGGAGTCGCTGCAAGTGTCTGAGAGGAGGTGTAGAAGGCCATGGGAGTTGACTCCCACAGTCTTATGACGACAAGTTGCGTGATGAGGTTAAATGCCCTGGAATTTGCACCATTCTAGAGCTGATGGAGCCACTTGGATAAATTGCACAACATCTGCGGAAATCAGATGCTCTAAGACTTGCATCTAAGAGGTGTCCTAGATGACTGAGAATCTTTAGACAGCAATTGTATAATCTTCAAGACACTGGGAAATGAAAATACTGTACATCATGAGAATGAATGCTCATCACACATGAAGTTGTACATCGATTAGATACAGTATAGTAACATATACAATTAAGCCAAAACGACATTAAACACATCTTGAAAAAACTATGAAAACACGTATGCAATTAAATCTAGAATATGGCTAACAGAATAAGTCAAAATGAGCAAAGAACAATTTCTTAAAGGTTACATATCATGAAAATCTGATTTTCCAGGTTTTAAGTGCTATAATCAGTTCCCCGGGGCATCTACCAACCAAGGAAACGTGAAAAAGATTAACCCATTAACTTTGTTTGGTGCATCTACCAACCAAGGAAACGTGAAAAAATTAACCCATTAACTTTGTTTTGGTAAGCCTTTTTATGCAAGATCTGAGAAAACAAGCTCGTCAGATTTCGCTCCCTTGGTGATGTGACAAAGGGATCTCATTATAATATTACCGCCCCTTAATCTGTAAGTTTCCACCCATGGTGCCATCATTTTGATTTTGCAAGCAACAACGGTGTACCAGCTCTAACGCCATGGCGAACGTTTGAGCAAAACATGCTAACTGTTCTGCCTTTGGCTGCACAGACGAGCACAGAACAATATTTAGAGCCTCAGAGGAGACAAGAGAGCAGTTGATTTATTCATTTATTTACTGTATATTGCTGCTGCCACACATATCTAAAATAAACAAGCGATTTATTTCCCAGCTGTTTACCTTCACAGACATAACCGACTGTTTTTGTAACTCATGTGTGTTTTTAACGTAAACTTGTGTGTGAATGATAACTTAGTTTAGTACTTACATGCTGTGACAGCCGCTTTCTGTCCATGTGTTTCGGATGTGTGACCTCAGAAAACCGTATATATCTGAAGTTTAAACTATTATGGTTTAAAACTCATGGGATCTGTGGAGTGTTTTGAGCTGAAACTTCACAGGCACATTCTGGGGACACCAGAGACTTATATTACATATTGTAAAAAGGGGCATAATATGTCTCCTTTAAAGAAATTGTTCACTCAAAAATCTAAATCTACTGAAAATGTTACTCACTCTCAGGCCATCCAAGATGTAGAAGAGTTTGCTTCTTCATCAGAAGAGATTTGGAGAAATTTGCTAACCGATGGGTCTGCAGTGAATGGGTGCCATCAGAATGAGAGTCCAAACAGCTGATCAAAAAAAAAAAATAAATACATCACAATAATCCACAAGTAATCCACACCACTCCAGTCAATCAAGTAATGTTTTGTAAAGCGAAAAGCTGCGTGTTTGTAAGAAACAAATCAATCAAGACATTTTTAACTTCAAACCATAGCTTCTGGTTAAAAAACGACTTCTCTATCATAATATTGCTTTCTAGTGAAAAAGTCATCTCGTCTGAATCAGGAGAGAAATATGTACAGATCAAGCACCATTTAGAAGACTGTCCAAAAGAGTTCTAAACAAATATGTTGGTGGATTTTGGTGTGAGAGGAGACAACAGAAGATGGACTTTTTTTACTGGAGGAAGCGTTATTATGGATTATAGACGATGGTTTAAAGGTAAAATGTCATAATAATGGATTTTTTTTAATGAATATGCAGCTTTTCGCTTCACGAGACGTTAACTGATGGACTAGGGTTGTGTGGATTACTTGTGGATTATTGTGATGTTTTTATCATCATAAAAATCACTCATTCTGATGGCACCCATTCACTGCAGAGGATCCATTGGATAGCAAGTGATGTAATGTTCTCCAAATCAGTTCCCATGAAGAAACAAACGTATCTACATCTTGGATAACGTTTAGCAAATGTAACTATTATTAGCAAACCGACTGAAGTAGGTTTGTATGCATTGCATTATTAAATGACAAACAGTAAAACTGTTAAGAAACTCTGAAATCTACAGTCACCAAAATGTTATATTTATGTTATGTTATGTTATGTTATGTTATGAGTTTGACAGGCCTTATTCATTTGTCCAATAAAATAAAGTGTCAGTTTCATCTTTGCATGGCCAGCTGCTGATGGCTAGAGGGCCATTAGAATAATTAGATAATGAGATTGCCTGGTAGATCAATAAAATATGATTAGCATAGTGCGACTGGTGTTCTAAAACAAAAATCAGTCATCTTCATATGAATTTATGCCCAACAGGTTGTGCCAGATGCCCGAAAAGACAACTAAACTGTTTAGTGTGATGCTGAAGCAAAGAAGCTCTTAATGAATGTTTCATTGCAGATTATTGATCCTTCTGGTCAGGCCTGAGGGTGAAAAACAATGCATCAGAATACAGGTCTTTATATTGTGATGCTAAATAGGCTATTTAGGCCAGTGGAATATGATTAAAGTGAATAAATTAAAATAAATTATATGATATGGGGCCTTGGCAAGAGATTAAACAATCACATTCTGGTCTTTTTTTCCTGTTACTATATTTTCTTCACTTTCGACAAGTAAGTTTTGAACAGGGTCTTGCTTTACTCATTTTAACCTTATAAAGCATACTGATCTCTAAGGCCTCTAAATTATCAACATGATCAAAACTCAGAATCTTTCTTTTTTGGCCATATAAATATCAGAAACTGCACCAAACTGTGTTTTTTTTCTCTCTCCATGGTTCTCTTTGAAGACTATTTTAAATCCATTGGTGCTTTGTGCTAATTCACCTGTGAAATGCAAGACATATTGGTGGTAAAGGCTTCAGATAGCTATTTTAGAGCTGATGTCTTCATCACTTGCTCACACTGTCCATACACACACATTCACATGCTCACTCACTTCAAATCTTGTCATGGGTTGAACACACATTAACTCGATTATGCAGTTGCACTCATGCAGCACCTAAAATCAAAATAACTTTTCCTCTATAAGGAAGGAAAGAGGTTTCAAAAATAACTTAGTAGGCAGATACACAGGAACAACCTCAAATACCAGAAACTTAGTAAATAAGATACACGTTCTATTTGTTTTCCAAATCAGGTCGAATGTTTTCCACCTCTAGTATAGGGGCTGACCCTCAAAGCTTGCATAGCTGCAGCCAATCAGATGTCACTCTATAATACAGGCCACACATAGTGTGTACTATGAGACATGAAGGCGAGGTTAACATTTGCAGAAAACAGTAAATCGTCTCGGTTACGTATGGTAACCCTCGTTGCCTGATGGAGAGCTCTGGTAGCAAGCTCTACACCCTGCCAGTCTCCTGAGTCAAAGAACTGACGTTCAGAACTCTAGAAGAAACTGGTTCCATTCGTAGATTATAAAATCTAGCAAATGTATTAGGTGTAGCCCAACCTGCAGCTCTACAGATATCTGCTAGAGAGGCCCCGTTCACCAGGGCTGATAGGCTGTTAGGATCGCATCCACAATCCAGTGGTAGATCCTTTGTCTGGAGACAGCACTCTCCTTCTGCCATCCTCCAAAGCAGATAAAGAGCTGTTCAGAACGTCTGAAACTTTGAGTGCGATCTAGGTATGTGCATAGGGCTCGCACTGGGCACAACAGAGACAGGTCGGGGTCCCCTTCTTGGAAGGGGATAGCTTGCAATGTTATCACCTGGTCCCTGAAAGGAGTGGTGGGAAACTTGGGCACATATCCCGGCCAAGGTCTCAGGACAATGTGAGAGTCTGCCAGCCCAAACTCCAGGCATGATTCGTTAACAGAGAGGGCTTGGAGATCCCCCACCCTCTTCACAGAAGTGAGCGCAGTCAGGAGGGCCGTCTTCATCTCTGTAAGGCCTGCAAGACGGTGAGACCCCAAGAGGTAATGAGACATGGCCTCGGAGGGTTCAACCTCCAGGCGCCTCTGAGGAACCTAATAACCAGATCGTGCTTCCCCACCGATCTGCCTCACACGGTGTCGTGGTTAGCCGCAATCATGGCCACCTAAAGTGTAGAAGCAGACAGGTGCATGTCCAGGCCTCCTTGGAGGAAGGAGAGCACAGATCCGATGCCACATCTCCGAGGGTCCTTTCCCTGGGAAGAACACCAATTCACGAAAACGCGCCACTTCAGGTCGTACAGCCGCCTTGTTGAGGGGGCTCTGGCCTGAATAATGGTATTCACCACTG
>NW_015640435.1:763541-764367 GCF_001515625.1 Sinocyclocheilus rhinocerous | reverse complement strand
CCTGTGCCTTGGTAGGATTGAGACATGAAAGTACGCATCCTTCAGGTCTATTGCCACAAACCAATCCTGATCTCTGACACATGTTAATATGTGCTTGAGGGTTAACATTCTAAACGGAATCTTGTGTAGGACCCGGTTCAGTGTCCTCAAATCCAGGATTGGTCTGAGCCCCCCGCCCTTCTTGGGTACAATGAAGTACGGGCTGTAAAACCCCTTCTTCATTTCGGCCAGGGGGACAGGCTCGATTGCACCCTTCTCAAGAAGGGTTGCAACCTCCGCCCGAAGAACAGCCACATTCTCGCCTCGTACTGAGGTAAACAGAATGCCCCTGAACTTGGGCGGGCGCCTGGCGAACTGAATCGTATAGCCGAGCCGAATGGTTCTAGCCACGTACACCTTAAGTGTAGAAGCAGACAGGTGCCTGTCCAGGCCTCCTTGGAGGAAGGAGAGCACAGATCCGATGCCACATCTCCGGGGGTCCTTTCCCTGGGAAGAACACCAGTTCACGAAAACTCACCACTTCAGGTCGTACTGAAGGGGCCCCAGTCGAGGGGGCTCTGGCCTGAGTAATGGTATTCACCACTGCTAGTGAAAGGTCTAGTAAGGTAGTAACTGATGCCATGAGCACGAGCTCCGAGAACCAAGTCCTGTTGGGCCAATAAGGGGCCACAAGCAGGAGCTGTTCTCTGTCTTCCCTGACTTTGCACAGTGTCCGTGCAATGAGGCTCACTGGGGGAAATGCATACTTGAGTAGGCCCCTGGGCCAGCTGTGAGCCGGTGCATCCATGCCGAAGGGAGCCTCGGTCAGGGAGTACCACAACTGGCA
>NW_015640435.1:762747-763470 GCF_001515625.1 Sinocyclocheilus rhinocerous | reverse complement strand
GGCTGGATTGGTAATCGGGCATACCGGGCATTTTCCCGGTGGGCCGACGCACATAATTTTTTTTTTGCCAAGGAGCACCACGCAGGGACAGCGAGTAGCCAGTGGCCCATTGGATTGTCTCCTGTATTGACAGCATAAACCATCCAATCACAATGCGCTATAGATGGAGCGATGAAGTACTTTGCTCCACCTATATAAAGATTGCTTCACTCCAACTTCTTCCATGTCGGCTTTTCCCACGTTTTCACAGCAGCATTATCAAGAACAGGCTTGCTCTGCTGTGAGTGATGTGGACAAAGAGCCAGGCCGGAGGAGGAGAGTAGTTGAATCTGTAAAGTGCTTGATAGGGACTCGCAACGGAGGCAGGCATCTATAGGGTGACCATACGTCCTCTTTTCTCCGGACATGTCCTCTTTTTGGACCTACAAAAATGCGTCCAGCCGGGATTTCTTAATTGCCCAAACTGTCCGGGATTCGGCTGTTTTCTTAATCTCGCTCCCGCTGAACCTCTGACCGTTGCCGCCTGCTCCTGCAACGTGTTTCGCTCCCGCGATTTTCGTGTCCACTCCTTTAAACATTCTAATATTGTATATAATTTTGGCGCTTCAGGGAGTCGCTCTCAGGACGCGGTGTATTTAAATATTTTTGAATGAGCGTTTGCGCTGTTTACGTTCACTTTCGATTTCGCGTTCACACGCACTCTGTGTAAAGGGAGCACATCTT
>NW_015640435.1:762083-762462 GCF_001515625.1 Sinocyclocheilus rhinocerous | reverse complement strand
TCCATATGCTACTTTAAAAAGAATACATCGATTAGCAATAGATTATAAATTAGGGTGGTCATATGTCCTCTTTTCCCCGGACAAAAATGCGTCCGGCCGGGATTTCTTAATTGCCCAAAATGTCCAGGATTCGGCTGTTTTCTTAATCTCGCTCCCGCTGAACCTCTGACCGTTGCCGCCTGCTCCTGCAACGTGTTTCGCTCCCGCGATTTTCGTGTCCACTCCTTTAAACATTCTAATATTGTATATAATTTTGGCGCTTCAGGGAGTCGCTCTCAGGACGCGGTGTATTTAAATATTTTTGAATGAGCGTTTGCGCTGTTTACGTTCACTTTCGATTTCGCGTTCACACGCACTCTGTGTAAAGGGAGCACATCTT
>NW_015640435.1:750898-760304 GCF_001515625.1 Sinocyclocheilus rhinocerous | reverse complement strand
CAGCTGAGTCCTTAATATTTTCAAGAAACGGCTGAAAACACATCTCTTTCATCTTCATTTGACCCTCTAACTCTAGCACTCTCTATTCTAATGCTACTTCTAATTTGATCTCTTTGGTTTTTTTATTATTATAAAACTTGATCCTCTAACATTTGCACTCTCTATTCTGTTTCTATTCTAACTCCTTGTTTTACTTATAAAGAAAGAAGAGCCTCTAACACTAGCATTCCCTATTCCCTTTCTATTCTTTCTACTTGTTTTCTTTTTATTTATTATAAAATAAGCAAAAAACAAAAAACAATCTTACTATGTATACTGTTAGGCGAAGCCCCGCCGACGAACCCCACCCCCTACTGTCCTCTTTTTGAAAAACTAAAATATGGTCACCCTACTAAAGCTAAACTTCCCTTGTAATGACTTGCAATGAGATCCTAATGTGTGTGCGCGCCATGAGTGTAGAATACGTAAACACTTTTTAATAAAACGTAAATTCGCCCCCAGCCATTTTTTGGCCAAATCAAGTCAAGTGTGTTCATAGAGGTTTCCATGGGCCAATGTGAATAAATCTAGATTTAAATTAAAAAAGACACGATATTATCGGACCTGACATTTTATTCTTATCCAAAACAACTAGATGTGATATGAGTGTGATACATACATACATACACTATCAGTCAAAAGTTTTTGAACAGTAATATTTATGTTTTTAAAGAAGTCACGTCTCACCAAGCCTGCATTTATTTGATCATAATGGTAATAATAATGAATGCACTAATGATTCCGCAACTTTTCTACTGAGGAAAGGAAGAAGTTGCGCAATTCGACGTAGTTGAAAAAAAGCAGCTTTGGAGAGTTTGCTAATGTGGTCATCCAAGGTCAGTGATGGGTCTAGAATGATACCTAAGTTTCTAACAGTAGCCGATGGAAAAATAGAAATAGCGTCAAGGTCAAAGCTAGAAACATCAATTTTATTTTTTATTAGAGATGGGGGACCAATTATTAAAATTTCTGTTTTACTCAAGTTCAGACTAAGAAAATTTGAATGTAGCCAATCCTTTAACTCACTGACACATGAAGATAAGGATGCCATCGAATGGGTAGAATCTGGTTGACAAGCAGTATACATCTGGATGTCATCGGCATAACAGTGGTAGTTAAAACCATGATGACAAATTATTTGGCCAAGAGGCTGAGTGTAGAGGATGAATAATAATGGTCCGAGAACTGAGCCCTGTGGAACACCCTGTTTGAGCAAGAAAGTGGGAGATTTGGAATTGTGCAGTGAGATGAAGTATTGCCTATCTGTGAGATATGAGGAGAACCAGGATAATGCAGAACCTGAGATGCCAACCTCTGCAAGGCGAGATAATAATATCTTATGATAAACAGTATCAAAAGCTGAGCTGAGGTCAAGTAATAAAAGAATTGATGAACTGCCTGAATCTCCAGAAAGTAATAGATCATTGACAACCTTTATTAGAGCAGTTTCCATACTGTGCCGTTGAAAAATATCAAAGAGATTGTTGCGAGCTAGAAATGACTGCAGCTGAGAGGCAACAGTCTTTTCCATGATTTTAGATACAAATGGCAGGTTCGAGATTGGACGGTAGTTGGATAGATTTACAGGATCCAGATTCGTTTTTTTGAGAATAGGAGTAGTCTCAAAGGAACCATGTTCGACGTACCTCGGGCAGGGTTCCTGTGGCTGAGCGGAGTGGAAGGCGCTGTGGTAGGAGGTTAAACGTCCTGTAAAACACACCACGCCTTGTCCGCAGGGTCTGTCACATGTGCCACCGACGGATGAGAGAGCATGAGATCGCCAGCATGCGTCGTGTTGGCTGAGTGATAGACACTTTGCATCTGAACGTGAGGAGACAGAGTGTCTGTGTCCAAACAGATTCTAATGCATTGTTTCAGCGTCTGGCCGTCGCAAATGGGAGGGAGGCCGTTGGTCAGGCTTGACTGAAGGCCCAGGCTGTTGCGGGGCCTCAGCAGTCCTCGCATGGGGCTGTACCCGGCGACGAGCAGACGGGGGCTGCTGACTCGGGGCTGTAGGAGCAGGACCTGACCCACACCGAGGCAGGACAGAATGAACCCCTTTCCAGAATGGTTGAATGTGATCACAGGACCAGAATACGTGAAAAAATGTGCCCTTGTATGTCTTGCATTTAAAACAAAGATTTGAACAACCCTGGGAACATTTTGTGGAGACCAACAAATGTAAAATAAATTCTATGAAAAAATTTGAAATTTTGTTCATGTAAAGAAATTGAATTACATTTTCGAAAAACGC
This sequence comes from Sinocyclocheilus rhinocerous, assembly GCF_001515625.1. Lineage (NCBI taxonomy): Eukaryota > Metazoa > Chordata > Actinopteri > Cypriniformes > Cyprinidae > Sinocyclocheilus > Sinocyclocheilus rhinocerous. Next base: position 758,011 of record NW_015640435.1, on the reverse strand, counting down.
TGTTACAAATCTTGGTCCAATCTGCAGAATTAAATGATACTCCTAGGTCCCGTTCCCACAGTGGTTTCAAAGAATCATAAACTGAAGAGTCAGAATACATCAACAAAGCATAAAATTTGGAGATAATCCCCTTAAAAGATTTAACTGAAATTATGGTTTCTTCCAGTTCTGATAAATTTAAACGAAATTTGTTCTGCCTTAAAAGAGACTCTATGAAATGCCGGATTTGAAGGTATTGAGGAAATGTTAAACTCCGCTCTGATTTGTTCAAATGACTTCAAAGATTCAGAAATCAACAGCCCTGAAAAGCCAGACAAACCCTTACAACTCCACTCCAACAGACCAATACTCCTAATCTGAATGGGAAAATCAGGATTCAAAGCCAGAGGGGAACGAATAGAGATAATTTGAGGAATGTTCAAATGTTTTTTCACATCATTCCAAACCAGAAGTGTATTATAAACAATTACATTATCAGTAAGAGAGTTTATCTGGTCTATATTATTAATAAACCAGAGGGATCCTAAACTTCTAGGATAGCAAAATAAGGATTCAAAGTCAATCCACAGAGCATCCTGCCTGTTCATAACCCAGCTTGTTATTGTTTTGAGTTGGGCAGCCCAGTAATAAAGCTGAAAATTGGGTAGCGAAAGACCCCCTAGATCCTTTGGTTTACAAAGTTTAGAAAGACCAACTCTCTGTTGCTTATTATTCCAGATATAACGAGATATATGAGAATTCAATGATTTAAAGAAAGATGTAGTTAAATAGCATGGAAGATTTTGAAACAGATAGTTTAATCGGGGAAGAATATTAATTTTAATAACGTTAACTCTCCCTAGAAGGGAAGTTGGCAAGGAGGTCCACTTTTCCAAATCTTTCTTAATTTTTTTAATTAAAGGAGAATAATTTGTCTCAAACAAATTATTCAGGTCGGGAGTGAGAAAAATGCCCAAATATTTAAGACCCCTATATGAAACCTGAAAAGGAGATTGTATAGGAAGATTGCAGGTATGATTAAAAGGCATAGAAACAGATTTACCTAAATTAACTTTATAACCCGACACAGTACTGAATTAAGCTAAGGAACTCAGAACTGCTGGAATAGACGTCTGTAGGTCCTCCAAATACAAGAGGACATCATCTGCAAACAAAGAGATTACATGCTTTTTCCCATTGACTATGATCCCGGTTACGTCAGGGTTAGTCCTGATAGATTCTGCCAAAGGTTCAATATATAATGTAAGCAATAACGGTGATAGGGGACACCCCTGTCTGCAACCTCTACTTACTGGAAACCCCTCGGACATCAAACCATTCGTATTGACAGTGGCGATAGAATCTGCATAGAGATAGTTAATGCCATTAATAAAGTTGGAACCTAACCCAAATTTTTCCAAAACCGAAAACAAAAAGGACCATTCTATGCGATCAAAAGCCTTTTCGGCATCCAAAGATGAAATCATTGCGGTTTTGTTTTGAGTGTGAAAATAATGTATAATGTTAAGAGCACGGCGTACATTATCCGAACCGCACCTAGATTTCACAAAGCCTGCCTGATCAGAATTTATAACTTTGGGAAGAATCGTTTCCAGTCTGCGGGCCAGTACTTTTGCAACTATCTTATAGTCCACATTGAGGAGACTGATGGGTCTATAAGATGAACAGTCCAGCGGGTTTTTATCTTTTTTAAAGAGCAAACTAATTGAAGCGTGTCTCCAGGATGGGGGGACTTGGGGTCTTTTGACGAAGAACCCGAGTCACGAGTGCAACATGCCGATGGGAAGTGCCTCGCAAGCGGGGCATGAACCATCGACAAGTGCTGCCTCAGCATGAGCATGGCCCAAACACTGAATACAACGCTCGTGCCGGTCGTCTTTCGAGATGTGCCAACCACAACTAGAAACACACAGATGGAAAGTGATGTAACACACAATTCCACCCTTGTTGCTCTCAGAGCAATTGTACTTTTTTAGAGGAAATTTGCTCTTTTAGAGATCACAGTTGAAGCACCCAGGGGTACTCTCACAACACTTATCTGTGTATGAGTAGGGAGAGACCGCTGACCGTGTCTTAGATCCAATGACCTGGAATCAAGAGGTGAATGATCGCAACTTCTCAGTGAGAGACGCTGCATTCGGCTCCGAAAAACAGAACGAGTGAGCAGATGCCATAGTGGCCTATTTATACCCGGATGTCCGGGGCGTGGCCAGCTATGCAAATTCTGCACACCCAATTTAATTGGCCTTTTGTCAAAGATGTCAGAGGTATCTGGGCTCCCAAGAGCGACCACTAGTGTCGTACACTCAACACAACGTCAAAGTGAACGACAGAAAGGGAACAGAAGGACTTAAGAGAGAGCAGCTGAAATGTAGTGACTGCTTTGAAAAATGGCTCAGACTGATGGATTTACAGATGTAAATATTTTCCTGTTTTCTCATCTGGAGGTGTCTCTCTTCAGAGTGATTGCGGTCTCATTCTGAGAGAATCCCCATGCAAATCAATAAGACAATTTTGCCAGGCTTATTGTAATTACAGTCTGCCTAGAGCCGCAGCAATAAGAAGGAAAACACATTTTCCTGTGCAGCTGCTTGAGGAATGACTTGATATGCATTTTATATTGAGAGCCTAATTGTAGCAATAATACTACAAATTCTCATTCGCTCTCACAATGGATATATTGTTCATAATTAAGAACAAAATACTTGGACACTTTTAGGATGTCAAACTTTAGTGGAACATGTTCTTAGTTAATGTGATGAAGTACACCTGTGTTACTGACACCTGTGTAAACTGATTTCTTACATCCATCACCTTGAGACAAGTCAAGACAAGTTAAAACACTGCAAATATAGCTAAAAAAAAGTGAAGTTAGCTTTTTGCAGATTCCATTTGGTTTGATATTTTATTATGCAATTCAATGACATTTGTGCATTTTAGGTGTGACTTATGAGTCTAAATATTTATGGTTTTTTTTGTCTTTCCCTAAAAGATGAACTACAGGATCTGTGTGTTTTGGGTTTGGTTGTATTGTCTTGTATGCTGATTATATAAGACAAGTAGCTTATGAATCCAAAATTCAGACCTATTTTTGGATTAATATCTTATGATTATCTTTAAAAAATATATATATATCTTAATGAGGATGCAAAACTATAGATTTTCTTTTTTTTTTTTTAAAGTAAGACCTTATATTTAATTTCTTAATATTTAATTAATAGAATAATTCTTCTATTGTCTTTTTTAATATGGCTAAAGTGTACTGCTGAATGTACTGACAAGCTTTTATGGTAAACTAAAATATACTTCAATGTCATTTGTCATTATTAAACTTGTATTTAAATATATTTGCAATTATACATTTGTAACAATGTGTCAATAATAAGTGTACTTCTGAAACGTGTGCCAAAAGATTTACTGTAAATTAAAGTAAATTTGACATTATTACAAAGTACAATTGTGATAATGTTAAGAAAGTGAACTCTCTTTAAGTACATTAAGTGGCCTTTCATTTCATTAATATTTTATTATCTGCAAGTACATTAGTTTTTTTAACTACTATTACGATTTAAAGTACATTTTAAGTGCACATTCAATACAATTAAGTGCACTTGTTACAGTTAAATTTCAATAGTAAGAGTTTTATCGTAATTGTACTTTATAATTGTTTTAAAAAATATATTATTTTCTGTTGTAGTCAAAGCTGAGCAACAAGTGCTAATGATAGTGCCTAATTTGTAATAAACACTGAACACAGAAAGTTTCTTTCATAGCTTCCTCTCAGTTACACATCTTTGTTTGTTTGTTTATTAAAGCATATCTCACATCTTAATAGCATCAGCTGAAGCTGCAGTCAGTAGGTCTGTTTATTGACTGTATTGAGCGCAGTGGAAACACCGAGTGCTCATCTAAGACCTATCTCTGCCAAACTACCCTCGGGAGATTACTGCACTTACTGCATTTAGCATCTCACCTCCTCCAACGTCACTGCAAAATACTAATCAATACGTAGAGGCCAACCAAATTAACTATTGCACAGCCATGGGCTAAGTAATCTGCAAATCCCATGAAACCCCTGGATCTTCAATGTTCAAGCCTTTGTGCTCAATGAAGCCAAAATGTCCATCGACAAACATTACCATTGTTTTCTCACTCGCTGTTTGTAGCTTTATCACAACTTTTGTAGCTTTATAACAACTTGCATATACTTGCATAACAAAGCATAAATGGATTACACACTGACTCTAAGCTAATTTGACCAATATACTGCAAATTTCAGCGTATGAAACGTTAAAAAGGCATTCCAAATGTATTATTTTATTCTTGAATTAGTTTTCTATGAGGTATGAGGTATCAAAACAAATAAACAGTATTAGATGTGTTGATGTGTGCTTAGATGTTGTAGTAATCCATTAAAATGTCCTTATGATGTTCAATAATGGTCTATATATACATATACATACACAAATGTATTTATTATTATTATTATTATTATTAAGGGAATAATAGTCTTTAAAAGAATATACTTAAGTGCAAACTGAAGTGTTATTATACTAAAACGAATGACGTGTTATTATACTAAAAACTATAAAAGCATAAAGCAATGAAATTTGACATTTTTGAAAAATTTAATTTCAGCTAGTTGCTGAGACAATATTTCTATTTCATTAATTTTTATTTAGTTTATTTTGATTAACTAAAATAACTAAAACTAGAACTGAAATAAAAATTAATGAAAACTATATAAACATATTTCAAAAACCTAATAAAAGTGAGAAAAACTAAAATGACTATGATGTTAAATAAAATAAAATAAAAAATAAACATAAAATACAATGTAAAATCTTAAGATACTAATTGACTGTATATTATCAATTTAATGAAACTGTGTGAAAATGTATTTATTTATGTATTTTTATTTTTCTGAGTATGTCCACATGCAATTTCATAATTACTTTTTTGACACTGAAATATGGTTAAAGTGTGCTGTTGAATGTATTGATAAGCATTTATGGTAAACTAAAATATACGCTAATGTCATTTTTAAAGTTGTCATGTCATGTATTTAAATATATTTGTAATTACACATTTGTAATCGTGAAATCACAATTTAGTGAATTTAAATTAACTTTACATTAAATATAAAATACAATCAAATGATCAAACTCTAATCAATATCCAGGCTAAGCACATCAGGGACATTGAGTGGATTTCTCACTTAGCAGTAAATGTCCCGTTGGGACTGACACGTCACAGAGTGTAATGTGTTCCTCCTGAAAGAACATCAGCTGCTATAGCAAATGTACGTCCTCTGGGCCACAAGCCATCAGTAAGACAGATGTTGAATATAGATGCTGACTAGAATTAACAATGTCAAACAGTGCGGCGTTGCAGGAACTTAATGCAAAATAATTCAGCATATAAGTGAAGAGCAACAGCATGAGTCATTGGCATGAGTCACTGTGAGCCCTATGGAATCCACAAACACTAGAATTAAACGTCTTTTTGGTCCTTATAATGTGACAGATCATCACTAAAAAACACATTTTGACAATTGCGCTATTAAACTTGGGGAATTCTCTAAGAATGAACTATTTATTTGCACATGCTGTCTTTGCTTTTATGCAAAGTATTTATGCAATTCAGGAAACACCACAGACACGTTCACAAATTCTGAGCTGAACACAATTTGCATATTATATAATATCGAGGGTCAGTTTTGAGAGTTTCTGTAGGTTGTACAGGATGCAGCACATGACCACAATTTGATGTAGTTTAAAGTAAATGTACATGAATCCACTACTGCATCAGAATTGGCTCTTTGAAATGTTGAATGTGCACTCGATTACACTGCACTTATGGAAATGTCATTGTGAAAAAGAAGTGCACTTGACTGTAGTGAATGTGCACTTCAAGTCTTATATACAAGTAGTGTATATAAATTAAATACATTGTAAAAAAAATGTGATCAGATAATTTGCAGATAATATAAAATAAGTGACTTTTTATTGTAATTTAATAAAATGACAGTACACTTTCATGACACTTTTCATGTTTATTATGTAGACTTTTAAAATTTGCACTTTTTTAATTACATCAAAGTTTTACTTTAAAGCAGGGCTCTGAACTGGTTCAAGGAACGTAAACGAAAACGAACGAAATTTTGACAGGAACAGAACCAGAAACAGAAACAAAATCAAATTGTATAGTCCTCTGCACAATATGACTTTGCTGCAGCCTGGAATTTAATTGCTGGTTTCATCTGGTCAGAGGAGAACTGGCCCCCCCGACTGAAAGGTTTTTTCTCCATTCTGTCACCGATGGAGTTTTGGTTCCTTGCCGCTGTCGCCTCTGGCTTGCTTAGTTGGGGACACTTAATTTCCAGCGATATCGTCGACTTGATTGCACAGATACTATTTAAACTGAACTGAGCTGGATGATGAAATCACTGAATTCAATGATGAACTGCCTTTAACTGAAAATTGAATGTTTACTATTGTCATTTTGCATTATTGACACACTATTTTCCTAATTAATGCTGTACAGTTGCTTTGACACAATCTGTATTGTTAAAAGCGCTATATAAATAAAGGTGACTTGACTTGAGTTCCGAACAGAATCGAAAATTTGAAATGGCCATTAACCGGTTAATAACGGCTATTTTATCATTCCATTTAATGTTTGAAATTTGCTGTCAACTAATCACGAATTCAAGTAGTAGCCTATGGCCTGCAAATGTGATGCTGACGCATCCAATGCATGAAATGCCCACGCTCAGCTGTGAACTCATCAAAGGTAAGTCACAATGTCAATGCACTGGCGTTAGAGTTTATCCGAGGATAGTGTAAGATGGATTCAACAGATCACACGCACCTGCAGCGCTTTTGTGAATGGAGAAAACAGAATAAAACTAAAGGATTACATAAAAAGGAATATATAGGCCTATACACAAAATATATTTCACTTAAATCATTGAAAGATCAACAAAATGAAAGAAAAAAATGTGTGAGTTACGGTTCATTGTGACGCGACCTCACGGAAAGGAAAACGAGAAAGCAGAAAGTAGTTTGGTAACACTTTATTTCGATAGTCCACTTTAGACATTCTATTAAC
>NW_015640435.1:747946-750243 GCF_001515625.1 Sinocyclocheilus rhinocerous | reverse complement strand
CTGGAATTGAACTGCTGGTTTCATCTGGCAAGAGGAGAACTGGCCCCCCGACTGTGCCTTGTTTCTCCCAAGGTTTTTTCTCCATTCTGTCACCGATGGAGTTTTGGTTCCTCTGGCTTGCTTAGATGGGGACACTTAATATCCAGTGATATCGTTGACTTGATTGCACAGATACTATTTAAACTGAACTGAGCTGGATGATGAAATCACTGAATTCAATGATGAACTGCCTTTAACTGAAAATGGAATGTTTACTATTGTCATTTTGCATTATTGACACACTATTTTCCTAATTAATGCTGTACAGTTGCTTTGACACAATCTGTATTGTTAAAAGCGCTATATAAATAAAGGTGACTTGACTTGAGTTCCGAACAGAATCGAAAATTTGAAATGGCCATTAACCGGTTAATAACGGCTATTTTATCATTCCATTTAATGTTTGAAATTTGCTGTCAACTAATCACGAATTCAAGTAGTAGCCTATGGCCTGCAAATGTGATGCTGACGCATCCAATGCATGAAATGCCCACGCTCAGCTGTGAACTCATCAAAGGTAAGTCACAATGTCAATGCACTGGCGTTAGAGTTTATCCGAGGATAGTGTAAGATGGATTCAACAGATCACACGCACCTGCAGCGCTTTTGTGAATGGAGAAAACAGAATAAAACTAAAGGATTACATAAAAAGGAATATATAGGCCTATACACAAAATATATTTCACTTAAATCATTGAAAGATCAACAAAATGAAAGAAAAAAATGTGTGAGTTACGGTTCATTGTGACGCGACCTCACGGAAAGGAAAACGAGAAAGCAGAAAGTAGTTTGGTAACACTTTATTTCGATAGTCCACTTTAGACATTCTATTAACAGTAAGTAACTTTGCAACTACATGTCAACTAGCAGCTAGTAGAGTATTAGTAGACTGTCTGCTTAATATCTTCTAACACTTTCTTTGTCAACTTATTCTACTAACCCTAAACCTACCCTAACAGTCTACTCTGAGAATTAGTTGACATGTAGTTGACATGTAGTTACAAAGTTACTTATAGTTAATAGAACGTCTAAACTGGACTATCGAAATAAAGTGTAACCAAAAAGACTGACTACTTTCTTACAACTGCGAGTTTATCTCTCACAATTCTGACTTTATAATTCGCAATTCCATGTTATAAAGTCAGAATTGTGAGACATAAACTCACAATTCATGCGAAAAAGAAAAAAAAAACAGAATTGGGAGATGTAATCTTGCAACTGCCAGGAAAAAAGTCGCAATTACCTTTTTTATTTTTATTCAGTGGCAGAAACAAGCCCCTCGCCTCCCTTAAGAGAATGTTAAGTAGAATTAAAAAGAACAAACAACAACATATAAATAAATCATGTATGCATGTATATGTAATTATATAATTATTAAACATCTCAGAGATACTGTGACAGTAGCTGATGCTATATGGGAACACCCTCTGGTGTGACAATTGTCTGAAACCTATATATATAAAAATGTACTGGGCAAATAAGTTCAGACCCAGAAGGGAACTGTCAACTCTCGGAGGGCCTTAACTATTGTAAAAACAATATATATATATTTTTTAATTAATTGTTCTTTTAAATTACAAACTTTTAAATATTATTTTTAATAAAAATTAATCATTTCAAATTTTAAGCAATTCATAATTTGACAACATCTAAATAAAATAAATAAAATTTCTGTGGAAATAAACTCTTCGAATTTGCCTATTGAGTTAAATGCCAGTTCAGTGCATGAGGGTTAAATGAAAGACACCCATTTTCTCCTTATTAGAATGTTTCCACCTAAAGCTTTTCGATCTGTGATTGGTGGTCCAGCTATGAAATTACAGAGGGCAAAGCAATAGTAAGTCGATGGGAGAGTAATTTCAAATGACAGGAAAATTGATCAAGCATATCTTTCCTTTAAATGGGTGGGCTTTGTTGTCACTAAATTTAAGACAAATTCCGCCCACTGTGGGGAACTCTATTGGTCCCACTTTATATTAAGTGGCCCTAATACCTGTGTACTTAGTAACTAGATGTGTACATAGTATGTAACCACAGTATAAGAACACATTGGTACATAGTATCTACAGCTGTAATGTTTGTGTAACTACACATATGTAACAACCCACTGAATGGTATGTGTAAGAGGACATTGGTAACAACACTTTTTGGTAATGAAAGGACAAATGTGTAACAGGACTAACAGCACTTTTTGGTAAAGAAAATGTTACACTTTATATTAAGTAAACAATTCCTATGGATTTACCATGTAATTACTC
>NW_015640435.1:733643-745745 GCF_001515625.1 Sinocyclocheilus rhinocerous | reverse complement strand
CTAAAATTTAAGATTCATGAGCTAGTCCATAGAGCAGAAATGGAGACAATGTATGAAGCCAGTGGATCCTCTTTGGCCAGTGAATTTGAGTACACATTTTTATAGGCTTCCACTTACTGTTACTTAACAAACTTAACAAAATGTGCAGAGAAATGTATGTAAATGTGATTGTTAAAGGAATAAATAAATGAAGAGTCATGATAAACATTTTAAAATAGTTTTTAATTATGGTAATTTATTGTGGTAAGCAGCTTTTTAACTTTTTAAAATAATAATAGGTTACACTTTATTTTGATAGTCCACTTTAGACATTCTATTAACAGTAAGTAACTTTGCAACTACATGTCAACTAGCAGTTAGTCGAGTATTAGTAGACTGTCTGCTTAACACTTAAGACTATCTTCTAACACTTTCTTTGTCAACTTATTCTACTAACCCTAAACCTACCCTAACAGTCTACTCTGAGAGTTAGTAGACATGTAGTTGCAAATTAAGGATAATTAGTTGACATGTAGTTGACATGTAGTTACAAAGTTACTTATAGTTAATAGAATGTCTAAAGTGGACTATCGAAATAAAGTGTAACCAGTAGTTTTCTTTATTTTGCAAAAGCTTTACCGTTTTATTTATTTTACAGTTATATTTATTTTACAAAAGCTTGACAGTTTTGAATGATGTCTTGCTTCTATTGGTATACCAGCGTTGGTATGACTATCACTCCGGCGCCTCACGCGCACACAGACACAACATATTTTTGTGACAAGCAGCCTATTCATTATTAAAATAAAATACAGTTAAAGAAACATATAAAAAGTTACACTGCTCCGTTCTACAATCTGTTGCGTTCAGCGTGACGAGCCAAAGGATGATGTTTTACGTCGATGAGTGAAGTAGGCTACAAAGCGTATTAGGCTACATAATAGGCTAAATAATATTTTAGCAAGAAATTAAGATATTTTTGAAGCATTCCGAGAGCTCTCTGACCCTCTATAGACAGCAAGGATCCTAACACAAGGCTCATAAATGTAGCAAGTAGATCATTAAAACAATCCATGTGACATCAGTGGTTCAACCATAATTTTATGAAGCTACAAGAATACTTTTTGTGCACACAGAAAACAAAAATAATGACTTTATTCAACAATTCGTCTCCTCTGCGTCACCCTATAGCACCGTTTTGGAGAGTATCACATATGTAAATAACGTATGCAACGTATGTACGGGGATACATTGTTTACATTCAGATCAACGCGTAAACAACGTAAACAGCGTATCCGCGTATGGGGCTGTTGACACAGAACAGCATACATTGTTTATGTATGTGATACTCTCCAAAATGGCTCTATAGGGTTACTCCTTGCTACGTTTCTGAGCCTTTGTCGAGTAAGGATTCTTGCTGTTTATGGGAGGGTCAGAGAGCTCTTGGAATGCATCAAAAATACCTTAATTTGTGTTCCAAAAATGAACGAAGGTCTTACGGGTTTGGAATGACATGAGGGTAAGTAATTAATGACAGACTGATGACGACAGGATTTTTATTTCTTTTGAGAAAATGGCAGATTGCACTTTTAAATGTAAGCTTTGAGTTTCAATTTATTGATATATCTAACGAAAAAAATGTGAGAAAAAAAAAACTTTAAAGTTGTTTAAATGTTGACATCTTATTGAGACACGATTTTATAGAAAGTTTATATTGTTATTATGTACATAAATGGACCAATGTGAACATATTTAGACAGGTTGTGAATCCTGTTTATTTTCCTGTATATTCACATTCAAATGACAATCTTTTATGATGATGCAGCACACAAACGTCACATGAGAGTAATCGCAATAGAGAATAGTCCAAAATCTCAATCCGGTTGACAAATTTCTACAAGTTATCATGTCTACCAATATACCGGCCAACCCTAATGTGAAAAGTTGTTTGCTTCCTTTGGATATCTTGAAGTTACCCACAAATGATTACAATAATTAGACTTATCTGCCAGTAGCTGCACCTGATTCGTAATTAATAGATAACTATGCAGGAACTAATGCAGGATAAATGAGTACATTAACATTTTAGTCACTACTATTAAGTAACTGAGGAAGCCCCAATGGTACGTGTCCACCGGTGCGGATGAAATGCTGCTCACAACACCAGAGGTCTGCTGCTGGAAAACTGAAGGAAGAACAGCCTCCTAAAGGATGTTCCCACCATCTGTTCCTCTTGACCAGAGATGGTACTAATCTAAATTTGGTTTACACATTGCTCGCGTGTGCACAGTTTAATGATTGCTTTCATTACACAGTCCATAACTTCTTACAGTTTGGTAAAGGAATGATGGTTGCCGGAGAAACTGAAGAATGAATGTGTTGTCACATAGACTTGATAGTGTAATACTCTACACATAACAACCAATGCCAGAATCTAGTTAAGCCACGGACCATCTCTTTTATAAAAGTAAGAATGGTAAGTATTTAATGTATGATGCAAAGCTGAATTTTCAGCATCATTACTCCAGTCTTCAGTTTGACTGGAGTACATGATTCTTCAGAAATCATTCTGATATGCTGCTCAAGAAAGATTTATTATTATTTCTTATTATTATCTAAGACCTTCGTTCATCTTCAGAACACAAATTAAGATATTTTTGATGAAGTCCGAGAGCTCTCTGACCCTCTATAGACAGCAAGGATCCTAACACAAGGCTCATAAATGTAGCAAGTAGATCATTAAAACAATCCATGTGACATCAGTGGTTCAACCATAATTTTATGAAGCTACAAGAATACTTTTTGTGCACACAGAAAACAAAAATAATGACTTTATTCAACAATTCGTCTCCTCTGCGTCACCCTATAGCACCGTTTTGGAGAGTATCACATATGTAAATAACGTATGCAACGTATGTACGGGGATACATTGTTTACATTCAGATCAACGCGTAAACAACGTAAACAGCGTATCCGCGTATGGGGCTGTTGACACAGAACAGCATACATTGTTTATGTATGTGATACTCTCCAAAATGGCTCTATAGGGTTACTCCTTGCTACGTTTCTGAGCCTTTGTCGAGTAAGGATTCTTGCTGTTTATGGGAGGGTCAGAGAGCTCTTGGAATGCATCAAAAATACCTTAATTTGTGTTCCAAAAATGAACGAAGGTCTTACGGGTTTGGAATGACATGAGGGTAAGTAATTAATGACAGACTGATGACGACAGGATTTTTATTTCTTTTGAGAAAATGGCAGATTGCACTTTTAAATGTAAGCTTTGAGTTTCAATTTATTGATATATCTAACGAAAAAAATGTGAGAAAAAAAAAACTTTAAAGTTGTTTAAATGTTGACATCTTATTGAGACACGATTTTATAGAAAGTTTATATTGTTATTATGTACATAAATGGACCAATGTGAACATATTTAGACAGGTTGTGAATCCTGTTTATTTTCCTGTATATTCACATTCAAATGACAATCTTTTATGATGATGCAGCACACAAACGTCACATGAGAGTAATCGCAATAGAGAATAGTCCAAAATCTCAATCCGGTTGACAAATTTCTACAAGTTATCATGTCTACCAATATACCGGCCAACCCTAATGTGAAAAGTTGTTTGCTTCCTTTGGATATCTTGAAGTTACCCACAAATGATTACAATAATTAGACTTATCTGCCAGTAGCTGCACCTGATTCGTAATTAATAGATAACTATGCAGGAACTAATGCAGGATAAATGAGTACATTAACATTTTAGTCACTACTATTAAGTAATTGAGGAAGCCCCAATGGTACGTGTCCACCGGTGCGGATGAAATGCTGCTCACAACACCAGAGGTCTGCTGCTGGAAAACTGAAGGAAGAACAGCCTCCTAAAGGATGTTCCCACCATCTGTTCCTCTTGACCAGAGATGGTACTAATCTAAATTTGGTTTACACATTGCTCGCGTGTGCACAGTTTAATGATTGCTTTCATTACACAGTCCATAACTTCTTACAGTTTGATAAAGGAATGATGGTTGCCGGAGAAACTGAAGAATGAATGTGTTGTCACATAGACTTGATAGTGTAATACTCTACACATAACAACCAATGCCAGAATCTAGTTAAGCCACGGACCATCTCTTTTATAAAAGTAAGAATGGTAAGTATTTAATGTATGATGCAAAGCTGAATTTTCAGCATCATTACTCCAGTCTTCAGTTTGACTGGAGTACATGATTCTTCAGAAATCATTCTGATATGCTGCTCAAGAAAGATTTATTATTATTTCTTATTATTATCAATGTTAATATATACAGTAATGTAATATACTTTGGGTTATAGGAGTTTTTGGAATACAATTATGTCATAATTATTAATCATTGCTGTTTTTAAGTGACTTATCTGTATAGTAGGGAACTAAATTGTTAAAGGGGTCATGAATGGAGAAATCAAAATTCTCTTGATCTTTTGATATATAAGAGGTCATTGTACTATAAAAACATTGTGTAAGTTTCTAAGTCTAAAAACTGCTTATATTAAAAGCAGTCTGCCAAAACGACAGCTTGTGGAATGTGCCACTCTATGACGTAATAGTGTGGCTAAACACCGCCTCCGCAGAAGAAGATCAGCGTCTGCTTCTACATCGCTGCATGTTTAGCCCCGCCCACCGATTCACACATGCAGTGTAAATAACAAGAGAGGCAAATGCAGGTATGCAAAAACCAAACGATAAAGATGCTCCAGAGACAAGACGCTGTGCAGTGCCAAGTTGTGGAAAAACATTGCCTTCCTTCTATTGCCAACATTAGGAAAGAGCGGATTAACTTTATTTTTTATGAAGATCCAGACCACGTCAGTAAGTACTTGGTCCTTTGTTCACTTAATTTTACCGCAGATTCGTTTACAAACAAGGCACAGTTTGATGCAGGATTTTCAGAAAGATTGAAACTAAAAGACGATGCTGTGCCGACTACATCAGATCCGACAGTAATGTCACAACACACAAGTGTGAGTAACTGTTATTACGTGATCACTATTGCTTTGTCAGTAAAACAGATCGTTTGATATGTACTGAGTATTTATGCGTTTTAACCTAAATCACAGCGTCCATTTGTGAAGGATGCAAGCTGTCAAACATACACAACTATTAGCCAATCATTGCAGTGGGCGTTTACTTCAGAGTCCACAATTTCCTACAGTCCACCAAATCTATTCAACCAATAGATGAGGGGGGTTAAAACAAGACACAAAATAGCCTAATACTTCTAAATTATGTTTTTTGATGTAAAAATCTTGATAACATTATAAGTGAACCTCCGAGAACAGTACAACATAATACAAAAAAGCAGTTTATGTCCCCTTTAAAACACAATTAAGCCTTTTGGAAACTCTATAATAAAACTTAATTAGCCTGAGCTGTTACACTTAGCTAAATAAATTTAGCCCATGCATGTGCTGAAGTTGAGCAGCAAATATGGCCAAGTCAAAAGAACTCTTACATAACCTATAGAAAATAAATATAGATATAAATATAGAGAATAGTTTTATTAAATTAGAAAGTCGGTGGCTACAAGAAGGCACTAATGGTTCCTAGAGTTTAAAATGTGTGCCTACAAACCTTTGAGGGCATTGAAGAAAAAGCGCAATTTCATGAAATGTTTGAGTGACTGAGAAAAACACTCGAATTACTGCCAAAGACTTGCAAGATGGCCTGATGAAAGAAGGAAACAACATTTCAATGCAGAGTAGGCAGAACACAGAACAAGTTTGCACAGAACCTTGCTGAATGCCACTCTTGACCAAGAAGAACATAAAAGGCCTTTAATACTGGGCTATAATTAATTTGTATAGACCTGTGGAGTTCTAGATGAATGTTTTTTGGAGTGATCTGACCCAGCTGTAACTTTTTGGACCCATGGATCAGCGGTTTGTCTGGTCCAAAAAGGCAAAGCTCACTAGAGAAAACTCACAAGAAAAACCATGGTCCCGTGGTCAAACATGGAGGTGGACCAGTCATGTTATGAGGGTGTTTTGCTTTTGCAGTAAGTGGAAATCTTGACTGTATTCTGGCAAAGATTATGTTGCTCTCAGTGCAGAGACTGAAGCTTGATGATCAATGGGCTTTCCAGCAGGACAATCATCCCAAAGTATACATCCAAATCTCCTGAAGCCTGGTTTAGGGATCAGTTGTGATGTTCTTGAGAGCCCTGTTTAGTTTTCAGATTTAAATCTCATTGAAACTAGTTCGTGGAATTTGAAGTAAGCAGCGGCAACGTGAAAACCAATGATTATCAGGGATCTGGAAGCTTTTTCCAAGTGAAAAATTGTCCAAGATTCAGTAAAGAGGTGACAGAAGCTTGTAAGCAATTAGAGACAATGTGCAAGTTATAAAGAATAAAAGATGCTCTACAAAATTTGTTTCACAAGTCAATAACAGGTGAATCATTTTGATTGAAACTATATATAGACAGGAAATTCTCTTACTGTACTATCCTCAGTGTTCACTGTCAAATGATGGAGAATGTACCCATCAGTCAACAAAGCTGACTCTGCATTTCTGAAAGTGGGCTACTGTCTGTACTCAAGGAAATTTTGGACGCTAGTTCCTTGCAATAGTGCTGCTGGTGACAGCTCTGCTGGTGCTTACAGAAATATGTTTCTCTATTGATTTTGTCTGCAGATCATTGAAACACTGATTACACAGCACTGGTGTCGGGTCGATAAGGTCAATGAGTGTCAAAGCAAAGCAGATTGACAATTTTAATATGTGAAGAAAATCGTAACAGCTTTCCTTATGAGAGATCCACAAGGGGGCAGTTTATCATGACCTGCTTCCCACATGAGGGATGATGCTTTTTTAATGGCCAGGGGCTCCGGCGGATGCCATCCAAGAACTCCCACGCAGGTAATTGCTTCCATTCCTTTTCCTCCAAGGACTGCATTTACTTGCAGAATCCCATTCTCAGCATCCTTTTACAGGATGAAGTAAAAAAAAAAAAATCTACACTAGATATGTGCTTAAATCTACACTTGATATGTGCTTTTACCAACCTACACAGAATTGTTCACGGGTGACTGTATACCAGAGGAAATACAGAGTTTTACTCCCCAGACCACATTCCTGAGAGGCTGAGACACTTCAGGGGTTTGAGTAGTTTTCAGGCATTAGAGGAACCAACATTAAAACCTTGAAATGCAGACATTCTGTATTTATTTCATTCTTTATTTCTTTTAACCCTCTGAACCAGAGTTATTATAGTTAACTAAAACCATAACAACACATTTTGTTACTTGAAATAAAAAAAAGTGAACCAAAATAATGTAAACTTACTTTCTTTCAGCTAGTTGCCAAAGCAACATTTCTCATGCTCTCACATTCATCAACGCGATGAACTAAAACAACTAAAACAGAAATAAAAATGAATAAAACCTATACAGATGTATTAAAAAATAATAATAATAAAAATGTCAAAATATACTAAATTAACAAAAATGAAAAAAAAAATACAAAAATAAAAGCTAATTCTAAAATCTTAAATAATACACACACACACACACACACACACACACACACAATAATTTCAACATGATACATGTTAAAAAGATTTTTGTTCAGATTATCATAATAAATACAATGTAATATTTTAATATACAATTGCATGATGTAATATCATATTTTTCTGATACATTTCCATATTTTAGACATGAACAATAAATTATGTACATAAATAGCATTTTAGAAAATGAGTATAAATATTGGGGCATGGTAAGACATTTTTAAGTGAACATAAAAAGAAAGAAGCAACACCCCACTGTCACCCTCCCATAATTTTAGTAGAATAAACCATTACATTATGGGAAATATACTATATCATATATAATTTTAGATGATCTGTCTGGTTTACAATCTCAGTCATGAGTAACTAAACACTGAAAATTATGCTGCACATTTAGAATCTAAAACATAGATACAAGCACACAGGTTTCCATGTTTTATGGGGACATTCCATATGCGTAACGGTTTTTATAATGTACAAACTGTATTTTCTATCCCCTTATCCTAATCCTACCCCTCACACAAAACTTTCTTAGATTTTTTTTAGATTTTCAAAAAACACTTTATTCTATAAGATTTATAAGCTTGTCTCCTCATGGGGACCAAAAAAATGTCCCACAAGGACAAAATGTACTAGTATTACTATCCTTGTGGGGACATTTGCTCCCCATAATGTCAGGAAGGGTACACACACACACACACACACACACAAGAAACAACATTATGAGTGTGCAGACAAGTGGCCTGCATCATCTAGTCTAACCTGCCTGAAGTAAACAAGAGTAAACATGTCTGATTTTAAAGACAGCAAATAGTGTCATTAATCATGAACATGAACATTCACAGCACTAATGGCTGCTCACATTCATTGGCGTGTAAAAGCGCTGTGTAGGGAAGATGCTCTGATTGAAGTATCACTCATTCTTTAACCGGGGACCCTGTAAACGCCGCCCTGTGTACCTCTGTGTATCAAGTGATTGTGATGAGACCTCAGAGAAAAGCTACATGCTCTTTAAAAACACTGAACTATTGAGAAACAATTTTCAAGCTTTATCTAAAGACTCCAGGCTTGTAGCTGCATCCTGGCTGATAGCAGTTGCAAATTTGTTTATACAAAGTATTAAAGTCATGCTTGTGTAGCACTTCCATACTAACTGCATTCACTAGACCAGAGTTTTCTTATTTTTTTTTTATTTTGGTACATGGAGTGGTATTCCATAACGAGTACATAACTAGTATTCCTAGTTATGACTGCTCAGTGTGTTACTGTATTTTGTAATAAAATCTATCTATCTATCTATCTATCTATCTATCTATCTATCTGGTGAGCGTGATTTGACCAAGTACAACATGTTCCTGGATCAACATCCTTGTCAACATCATTCCAATCAACCAATCAGAATTGAGAGATAACTTTTCAGGAAATGTCAGTTTTAGGCTTACAATCAGGATTAGGTGCTTCTACACCCTTGTTAATCAGCTATCATTTCACACTGATTTTAGGAATACATTATGGGTAGGGTTAGGTTTAAGGGTAGGGATTGGGTTAAGTCTGTATTTTTTGACAGTAATGTTGATCCGGGATGAAAAAATATGTTGATCCAGGAACATGTCTTACTTGGCAAAATCACGGTGACACTATCCATCCGTATATATATATATATATAGTACCCTATTTTATTACAACATACAGTAACACACTGAGCAGTCATAACTAGGAATATAGGAATATATTATGTATGTTTCCTTTTGAGATTAGGTGGTAAATAGACTGATTTAATCAAAGTAGATAGTATCTGGTCCGAAAATATTGAGAACTAGACTAGAAAAAGTGCTAGTCTAGTCTAAAGCATAAACACTGGATATGGGCCACTGACTCCAAACTATTCCTAATTGTAACATGTCATATCACATCTATTTCATATCCACACACACAGTAGTATGGCAGTAGCATTTAAAAATAAACCAAACTAAACTAAAATAAAAAAAACAAAATAAAATAAAATCAACATACATACTGTCATGAATCCTGTCCGTGATCTTCTGTCTGCTCGCCACCAGAGGTCGCCTTCCAATTATATAGACACTCACACCACACAGGCTGTCACACATCACCCTGGACTACATTTCCCATGTTGCATTGCACGGATTACGCACTCACCTGAAACCAATCACAAACACTTTAAATAAGAAGCCCTAACCACTGTTCAGGGCCAAGTATTGTTTAGCATTTATCGCTCTCCAAGTGATTGCTACATTACGGAGCCATTCAGAGTTTTCTGAGTCAAAGTCTAGTTTAATCCTGTTTATTGCATGAGTCATTCGTGTCTTGATTAGGGCTGCACGATAAATCGCATGCGATATTTAACGCGCATCTTGTCAGTAAAGCCGGTTCTTTAATCAGCGGTAAATCTCCATCACCTGCGGGCTTTCACATGGAGCAGCATTAACTACACAGAGCCGTTGTTCACTGACGAGCTGCGCAAAAAATCACGCGAATATGAACGTGGTGTTGCGCAGCTTGCCTGTGAACAACGGCTCTGTGTAGTTAATGCTGCTCAATGTGAAAGCCCGCAGGTGATGGAGATTTACCGCTGATTAAAGAACCGGCTTTACTGACAAGATGCGCGTTAAATATCGCATGCGATTTATCGTGCAGCCCTAGTCTTGATCCTAGCTTGTGTATCTCGTTTCTGTGTGTTCTCTGTCTGCCTTGGATTTTAGCCTGTCTTGGATTATCCCTTTGTCTTGCTGTTTTGGTCTATGTTTGCACCTTGCCTGAAATATAGCCTGCCTGTTGGATTATCCGTTTGCTTCGCCCTCTGGATTATGTTTGCCATCGTTTGACCCACGCCTGTCTCTGGAATACTCTTTTGTCTTGCCCTCAATATACCTGTTTGCCATTGTCAGAACCTTGCCTGTTTTACGACCATGTTTAGAAATAAAACTTTGCAGATGGATCCGCAGGTCTCACGTCTCGTTCGCCTCGTAACAGAATACTCGGCCACACAAGGATCCAGCAGCTTTTTATGTGGACATTGGCCAGGTATGGACACTGCAAAACTGTTATTAGCCCTAAAGCAGGGCACACGCCCACTTGAAGGCTATATTCAAGAGTATCTGGACATTGCGTGTTATTCTGATTTGCCAGACTGTGTATCGATAGACTTTTTCTGCGATGGAGTAAATTAACATTTAAAGTCCCGATTAATCCTTGAGGGTCCCCGTTCTTCTCTAAGCTATTTTTTGGATTTTGCTCTGCTGTGTGTCGGCTCCGTGTTCACGGTGGGTGTCGCGGAGGAACATGACACAGAGTCCGCTCGTGTAATGGCGGCCTCACCGGAGTGCACTCACAAAATGGCGTCGACAACAAAGCTGTGTCATGCTACTGCTGTCTTTCCTGAGTCAAGTCAAGTCACGGCTGATTTCCCTGAGCCAAGTCAAGTCACGGCTGATTTCCCTGAGTCAAGTCAAGTCACAGCTGATCTTCATGAGTCAAGTCAAGTCAAGTCACCGTTGATCGTCATGAGGCAAGTCAAGTCAGAGCTGGTCTTTATGAGTCAAGTCAAGTCACAGCTGATCTTCATGAGTCAAGTCAAGTCAAGTCACCGTTGATCGTCATGAGGCAAGTCAAGTCAGAGCTGGTCTTTATGAGTCAAGTCAAGTCACAGCTGATCTTCATGAGTCAAGTCAAGTCAAGTCACCGTTGATCGTCATGAGGCAAGTCAAGTCACAGCTGGTCTTCATGAGTCAAGTCAAGTCACAACTGATCTTCATGAGTTAAGTAAAGTCACAGTTGATCGTCATGAGGCAAGTCACGCAACAGCTGATTGTTCAGAGTCACGTCACGTCTCAGCTGATCGTCTAGAGTCAAGTCACTGCTAATCGTCTAGTGTCTTGTCACGTCACAGCTGATCTCCCAGAGTCACGTCACGTCACAGCTGATCGTCCAGAGTCACGTCACATCACAGCTGATCGTCCAGAGTCTGGCCACTTCATGTCTGTTGCACCCAGATCTCCGAGGTCAGTTCGTCAGAATTCCCAACTGGCATCCAGTGTGGAGGATCCACCGCTGGTGTCAGCAGGCGCAGCTGGTATTCCTAAACCCACTCACTCTAGCCCTCCTGTTCCTGAACTGATTTCCCTGTCTGGAGCGCTTCCCATGATGGGGATCGCTTTTTGGTGTTTGGGCTGCATACACCACCACAGAACCTCCTGAGGTGGCGGCGTCCACTATGGTGTCTTCAGAGGTGGTGGCTGAGGCTGCAGAACCTCCAGAGATGGCAGTGCTCGCTCCAGGTCCTCCAGAGGTGGTGGCTGAGGCTGCAGAACCTCCAGAGGCGGCGGTGCTCGCTTCAGCTCCTTGTGCGGTGGTGGCGCCCAGCAATGCACTTTCAGCCTGTCATGTCGCTGTCGAAGGAACCATTGCTGAACTTTGTACCTGTCCTGTTAAGAAGAATACTAATGAACTTTCCCTGTTTCCTGATGGTACGGCTGTTAACCTCCAGAGGTGTCAATAGTATCCACTTATGAACCCTCGTCCTGTTCTGTTCCGGCCAAGGAGGCCGTCTGT
>NW_015640435.1:698350-733617 GCF_001515625.1 Sinocyclocheilus rhinocerous | reverse complement strand
TACCTCCAGAGGCGGAAACGCTCGCTTCAGCTCCTTGTATGGTGGTGGCGCCCAGCAATGCACTTTCAGCCTGTCATGTCGCTGTCGAAGGAACCATTGCTGAACTTTGTACCTGTCCTGTTAAGAAGAATACTAATGAACTTTCCCTGTTTCCTGATGGTACGGCTGTTAACCTCCAGAGGTGTCAATAGTATCCACTTATGAACCCTCGTCCTGTTCTGTTCCGGCCAAGGAGGCCGTCTGTGATCCCTCTGCCTGTCTTGTCACGGCTATGGAGGTCATCTGTGAACTCTCTGCCTGTCTTGTAACGGCTATGGAGGCCGTCTATGAATTCCCTGCCTGTACTGTCATGGCTATGGAGGCCGTCTGTGATCCCTTCGCGAGTCCTGTAACGGCTATGGAGGCCGTCTGTGAACTCTCTGCCTGTCTTGTCACGAATATGGAGGCCGCTTATGAACTTTTGTCCTTCTCTGAACTTGTCATGGAGGCCCTCAATGAACTTTTGTCTGGTCATGTCACCGATTATGAACTCTTAGCGCAGTCTGTCACAACCAAGGAGGCCATCTTATAACTTCCACCCATGCCTGTAACTACTCCAGAGACAGTACATGAACTTTATTTTTGCCCCGATTCAGCCAAGGGGTTTCCCTTGGAACTCTCAAACCAGCCTGTTACGACCAATGCCTTAAATGTACTTTTCCCCTGCCCGTTAACCCTGTCATGGCCATAGGGGCCGTTATCGAACCTTTTGTCTGCCCTGCTAGCCCTGTCACGAGCCCAGAGACCACTAATAAACTGTCTGTCTGTCTAAATCCTGATAATGAATCTGTTTCTGAATCATCTGCCAGTCCTGTTTCCCTCAATGAGTCTGATGTTGTACCATCTGTCTGTGCAGATTCTATTAATGTCTGTTCAGTTTCAGACACTAGTGTCTCCCAGTCCAGTTTCTTTTAATCTATCCGATTTTGAACTGTCCATCTGTCTGGATTCTGCTGTTGAGTTTGGTTTTGAGCTGTCGTTCTTGCCAGTTTCAATCAATAAGTCTAATTTTGAACAATCTGTCTGTCTGGTTCCAACTAATCTTTTGTCTGGATTACTCTTTTGTCTTGCCCTCAATATACCTGTTTGCCATTGCCAGAACCTTGCCTATTTTACGACCATGTTTAGAAATAAAGCTTTGCAGATGGACCCACACGTCTCACGTCTCGTTTGCCTTGTAACACATACATGCATGCATACAAACATGAAATTACAGAAACTTTTTTGGGCTTCAAAAGGGTAATACATATGCAGTTTCATATTTATGTTGATGAGAGAGATGCCTGATCTGTGCATTTACCTAAAATAGAATTCTGAGAAAAAAAGTGGTGCTAATAAAAATCAAATTTTGTAAGTCAGTAAATGTGTAATCTGACAATGTATGCCAATTAGTTCTGTAACAATGCAATTTTTAAGTTTAAGCATCATTTACTTTCTATCCCCCCCTATTTATTTATTCATTTATTTTTCTTAATTTAATTAAATTGTTTAATTATTACATATTTTATGCACCAATTTATTATTTGCATGTAACATCGTTTGTTAAATATATATAGCTGCCCATAATTTTGTTTGTGGTTATTATCCACCAGCTGAAAACCACTGTTATATAGTGGATCTGACTGGGCCCCCTCCCATCAGGGCCCGGGACATTACTCCTGGAAGCGCTCCATGCTGATGCCTGACAGAACTATGATGAAAGTGCTGTGCTTGACCCTGGAAAGGAATTACTTACAAGATCAGGCTGATGAATCCTGGAAATCCCCTATTGAATGTTTTGTTTAGAGTTTAACAGCATCCCAGGCTGGCCAAATTTACCAGGCTGAGGCCTGCCGTGATGGGACCCCAAAAACAGCCTTGTTTTTACTGGGATTAGCTTGTGTTTTCACCCGTGGAAGCAACCAATCAGGCTTTGTTTGTTGTTGCATTGTGTCTCTGGGATGGAAGGGGAATCTGGGCTGGCTAAATACAAGTTCCTCATGCACAGAAACGACCAGAAACCATCAAGAGAAGATCTGCCCTGCTGTCGTTGAGGTTCAATGAAATGTGACACCAAAGTTGATTCTTTGTTTTCAGAAAGTTTTGGCGAACTGCGATTGGTCTTTGCCTCAGTAAAGGAAATGGTTCAGTGTTTTTCTTCATTAGTGCCAGCCATGATTTGATTAATTCTGTTTGCTCTCCTGTCGAGTGGTAGGTGAACTGAAGCAACTGGGCACAAGCTTTTCATGGTACTGAGTTTCCTGCATCATGAGACTGGTGTCTGCATGCTAACATGGCTGGCATGCAGTCACACACACATCGTTTGGCTTTACTGAAATTATTAAAGTCCAAAACTGCTAAATGAATTATTCATTTTGATTAGAGATGAGCCTTGATCTAAAAGTAGTCTGAGGGGGCAGAGAGGAGAGTTAGCCTAACTAGTTAGCCGAAATCTAGGCATTCTAAAGACCCAGTCAAAAAAAGATAGATAACTATAACAATAACAATAAGTAGTGCTGTGCAATGATTAATCGCACCCAATATAAAAGTTTTTGTTTATATATGTATGTGTACTGTGTATATTCATTATGTATATATAAATACACACACATACAATGTATATTTTGAAAATATTTACATGTATTCACATGTATATATTTATATTAATATAATTTATATTATATAAAATATTTAATATATAAACATAACATATTTCTTAAATACATGCATGCATGTGTGTGTATTTATATATACACATAATAAATATATACAGTACACACACATATTATGTACACAAAACACAACCATTTTGGATGTGATTAATCGTGATTAATCGTTGCCCAGCACTACTATAATGATAATGATGCATCCACATAGATGGTAATGTTCTGAATAGCATGCTGCAATCATGTTTCCTAAATGTGCCTTAAGCCCTAAACACACTGCATGATTTTCGGCTGTCCCAGACGAAAGATTGGCATTGTGAAACAATCGATTACTGTAATCGTAGCTCTGCGTCGTACAATGAGAGACATCCAAAGACGGCCATTTTCACGGTCTTTGCGACCAAAGATAGCCTACGATATAACATGATCATCGCTCAGTGTGTTTGCTGGTACGATCCACGTTTACTGACCAATCAATAAAAATGCGACAAAATCAACGCGACATGGCATCAAAACATTAAACTGCATACCTCAAGCTCTTATCCCTTCCTCTTTCGTCGCTTCCACTTTTTGTCAGCACACATAAAATCTACAACTGCGAAAGTGTGATTCATCATGGTCTTTTTGTTTACCACTAGCACATGCTGATGACGTTTTATTCTTCTATAGTAACGTGCATCGTAGCGGATGAGTCAATAGGTGTCCTCATGGTACAGTCTACACACATGTCGTAGCCAAGTTTATTAGATCCATGTCGCACAGTGTGACATGCAATGATCTTATAGGATTGCTAAAATCGTGCAGTGTGTCTCGGCTTTAAGGTTAGAAAGATAGATTTAATGTCAAAGGTCTTTATTATTCACCAGTTGGGGGGGTGGGGGGCACTGAAAGTACTTCCAACAATATTTGTATTTATTTGTGACATCATTGTCATAGTTGGGGTGGAGAATATTTATTTATTTATTTATTTATAGTGAGTGTTATTTCAGTAATGTTCTGTTTTTAGTATTTTAGTATTTAGCATTTTCAGTTTAGTTTTTAGAATGTAGTTTTTTGTCATTTTTATTAGTTTTTTTTTTATATTTCTATTTAGCTTCAATTTATTATTATTATTATTATTATTTATTTCAGCTTCAGTTTTACGGATTTTTGTAGCTATACTTCAACTTCAACGTATTATTTGCCAAGACGACAATTTTAATTTTCATTTACATCTCAAAGTATTTCAACTAATATTTTATTAGTTTATAAAATATTACAAAATATAAATATATTATATAAAATATATTTTTTATTTTATTTTATTTTATTTTTAAATTGATCGTAGCTCCGTTGGTTTCAATGGGTCTACAATGTACTTAAGCTTATAATGCTTTTGGGAAATGCAGCCCTGGTTATCGCTGTACAGTAGTAACTATTTGTTTTAGTGTGAATGGCTGTAAACATCATTGGACCTGTGCAAGTCTTACAGGAAAATTGACAGTTAAATGCAATGAATTTCAAAAAATATTAATAAGCTAAACATAAGTAGTATAAACATAAAAATACACAAAGACACAAATTGGGTAAAATAAAATAAAATAAAATAAAATATAATAAAATAATAATAAAAAATGAATAAACAAACAAATGATATCTGACTGAATATTTTATCAGAACGCATTTCAAGTAGACATAACACTAGCTTTGCACTGAATTCTGGGAATGGCTTCTTTGCTGAGGATATACAGTATGTGATGCTATCTACAAAATGTTGTAGTCAGATCTTAAGGCAGTATAATTGTGATGATTGTTTTTAGGAACAAACTTCACATCGGGAGCACATCTACAATGTCTACAGATATTTCCTTTAAAGGGTTAGTTCACCCAAAAATGAAAATTCTGTCATACTCACCCTCATGTCGTTTCAAATCATGTCGTGCCACCACGGTGATGCGGAGGAGACGAATTGTTGAATAAAGTCTTTTTTTTTTTCTTTTGTGCACAAAACGTATTCTTGTAGCTTCGTATAATTGCGGTTGAACCACTGATGTCACATGGATTATTTTACAGATCTCCTTGCTACGTTTCTGGACTTGGGAACATTTCAGTTGCGTTGCTGTCTATGGAGGGTCAGACAGCTCTCAGATTCCATCAAAAATATCTTAATTTGTGTTCCGAAGATGAACGAAGGTCTTATGGGTTTGAAACGACATAAGGGTGAGTAATTAATGACATAATTTTCATTTTGGGGTGAACTAACCCTATAACCCTAAAACACAATACAATTCAATGCATTATTAAAATACACATTAGGCCATATTTTTTACAGACTTGGCGTGTGCCGCCACCGTAGGCAGTTCACTAGAAAACAAACAGTCCCTCTTAAAGCCACTGAACTGTTTCCAGTTGCACATTTTAAAGGGCACAGAAGGATGAAATGCGAGGCTGGAAACTGTGACATAATTTCTGTGCTAATATGAAATAATGGGCCTAATACTTGTGGTTATATTGGGATCAAGAGGATTCTGGAACATTCAGCAAGAGCTTGTTTGCATTTGTGGTTTAGGCTTGTGATCATTAGAGAAATTTGTAAGCTTCTGTGTTACACACTTCTTTGATAAAATGCTACGATCCACCAAAAGCAGACTGTTTTTTTGCACTGTGCATGGTATCATATATGTTTAATAATGAATGAAGAATATATAATTTAAGGTTTATAGAAAGTGGCGGGTATTAGAGGAATATATCATTCAGTGAGATATAGTAGGGTAAAATATTTACCATGAGGACTCAGATGTGCCTCTGTTGCTTTAAATCTGGAGTTTTCCTTCAAATAAAATATTAGCTGAATGAAAAGCCACAACATCTGACACAAAAAAAAGGGATGACAAAAAAGGTGATGGCAAAGATCTAATGTTTTCTCTCAAAGAGGATATGCTTCATTCTGATCTCGACAGATCTGGAGAAATTATGAACTTTATATCATAATGATTCCTGTGTAGCAACAGTAATGAGGAAAATTCATATCACACAAGGTGAAAGTGTATGACTTGAACGAGACATCAAAACATTTGCAGGAAAAAGTGCAATGGAAATGTCTTGAGATAAAAGGGCACTTTTTTCAACCTTTTTTTTTCTTCTTCACATTTCAGTCCAGCAACAGAATATCTACTTTTTTTAATAAACATGTTTTGATACTGAACACTGAACTGAACATTTTTCACATTAAGAGTCAGGGAACATATTTGAAAGTGTCAGAGAAAAAATTTTTAAACTCCAAGATGAATGTGACAAATTAGAATGACAAGAGAACTCCACTAAAATTACACAGCAAAGAAAGAAAGAAAGAAAGAAAGAAAGAAAGAAAGAAAGAAAGAAAAGTATTATTTTATTAATTATTACTATTTTGTACTCACTGTGTGTGCCATTCTAGTTACATCAAAACATTTGCAGGAAAAAGTGCAATGGAAATGTCTTGAGATAAAAGGGCACTTTTTTCAACCTTTTTTTTTCTTCTTCACATTTCAGTCCAGCAACAGAATATCTACTTTTTTTAATAAACATGTTTTGATACTGAACACTGAACTGTTTTTTTTTCACATTAAGAGTCAGGGAACATATTTGAAAGTGTCAGAGAAAAAATTTTTAAACTCCAAGATGAATGTGACAAATTAGAATGACAAGAGAACTCCACTAAAATTACACAGCAAAGAAAGAAAGAAAGAAAGAAAGAAAGAAAGAAAGAAAGAAAAGTATTATTTTATTAATTTATTATTACTATTTTGTACTCACTGTGCCATTCTAGTTAATGGCTGCTGAAAATTAAGCTTTACCATCACAGAAATAAATAACATTTTTAAATATATTCAAATAGTAGAACAGTTATTTTAAATGATATTAAAAATAATATTTAACAATATTACTGTTTTTACTCTATTTTTGATCAAATAAATGCTGCCTTGGATAAATGCAGCATAAGAGACTTCTTTAAAACATTTTAAAAACTCTTTATAATGTAATTAATATAATATAATATAGTATAATATACTATACTATAATATAATATAATATACTATAATGTACTATAATATACTATAATGTACTATAATGTACTATAATATAATATAATATAATATAATAATTTGAAGACATTAAAGTAAACCTTCAAACATGATATACTACTACTACTACTACTACTACTACTAATAATAATAATAATACAAAAAATAACTTGTAAGAAGTTTAGAAATATTATGGTTTAAAATGTTTTGAATAAAATCCTAAATGTTTTTAATGAAGTAATACTATTTTACAATATAACTGTTTTTGCTGTATTTTTTTAGCAAATAAAGGACAGCCATACAGTATGTTCCCTTCTCATCTCACTCCTCCTTTCTATGCAAATTAAGCTTATTATAAAATGTGCTGCATGAACAAAAATCCACACTTTTTGCCTATATAGTGCAATTAATGTTGAGTTATTACCATCTGAGGAAAGCAGGTGGTAAACAAAACTACACTTATTTGTGCACTAAATATCCCTTGATCTCTCTGAAATCCTCATTTGTGGTCTGTGGAAGACTGTGAACGATCATGCCATTTAAAAGGCTGTTTACTGCTGTAACTGAGCGCACTGAGAGCCGTAACGGCCACTTGGCAGAACTCAGTTGTAGGTAAACCAGCTTTGCCACCATTACACATTTCACTTTAATTAACTGTGACGGGCACAATTTGTGCACAGTCACATGCAGCGTGGAGGGTCAGGAAACAAAATTCACAAATGACCGTGCTGGAATGTGAGAGGGAGTAGAGGTCAATGCTTCGTGAGCGGGGGCCAAATAATTTTGGCAGGGTGCTTCTTAACCGGTTTAGAGCGTGGCTCATTTACTGGCCCGTTTTAAACATGTTTGATTAAAGGAGCCGTCTTCAGTGGCAGATCCAAGTCTTGTTTTATAATTGGGGTGGGCCATACATGCACTCATTTGAGGGTACCTTCCTGAAGATAATGATAATCATACTAATACACTATTTTCTTTATAAGCAACACCTGACAATCTATGATCAATCGATCGATAGATATTTTTCAAATACTTAAAAAAAAAAAACATAATTAAATAATACTACTATACTACTACTATACTACTACTAAAATACTACTAATTTGCTGCTTATTACTAGTTAGTGAGGTAGTTGTTAAGTTTAGGTATGGGGTTGGATTAAGGCAGGGGTGTCCAAAGTACGGCCCGTGGGCCAAATGCGGCACGTGGATGAATTTCAAACGGCCCGCAGCTTGTCTATTAAAATATATGTGGCCCGCCAAGCATAATTTACAAAATATGAAGTTTCACAATGTCAACACAACGTGACAATACAAAATTTTAGACCAGATGTAGCAATAAAACGTGAGTGACAGTTTTATAACTCAAATGCACTGGCATTTTTTTCGCGCACGAGAATTCCTAAACGCGCCTAAAGAGGAACAACGTGACTCGTTTGAAGCACGCTAAACGTACAGCACAGCACAATCTCAGAACAAATGCGTTTATTCGCATGTCTCTATCACAAGACCACTAAACAGCGCTGTGAGAATCGTTAGCGTTTGTAGCAGAAGTTTTAAACTCGTTTAAAGGCAGATGAAACAGCGCTGACATTCTCAGTAGGGCTGCACGATAAATATCGCACGATATTTAATGCGCATCTCGTCAGTAAAGCCGGTTCTGTAATCAGCGGTAAATCTCTACACGTGCATGCTTTCACGTGGAGCAGCATTTACTACACAGAGCCGTTGTTCACAGACAAGCTGCGCAAAATATGATCGTGGTTTTGCGCAGCTTGTCTGTGAACAATGGCTCTGTGTAGTAAATGCTGCTCCACGTGAAAGCATGCACGTGTAGAGATTTACCGATGATTACAGAACCGGCTTTACTGACGAGATGCGCATTGTGCAACAACAATGCAGTTATACATTTCTTACATTCCTCAAATCATCAACCTTTACAATGGATTTACTGTAGTAACAGTAACTGTGGCATTGTGGCAGAAATGTAGGATATTCATAGCAAATTTATATTATTAATGTAAACATATAGGCCAACTGAACGTAATGTAAGGGTGTAATGAAATATAGGTTAAATTACAGATATTTTTGTCGTAAGAAGTTTTGTGCTTTCCTATTTATACAAAATAAATGTGTTAGACTAAATACCATAACTTAAATGATTTTAGCAAATGGCTGCAATATAACAAAGAGTGAAAAATTTAAGGGGGTCTGAATACTTTCCGTACCCACTGTATATAAATAATGTTTGGACACCCCTGGATTAAGGGATCTAAAATATGGTTAGGCAGTGTAATGTATTAATATGTGCTTTATAAATATTAATAAACAGCCATATATGCATGTTAATAAGCACATAGAACTGGACCTTAAAATAAAATTTTACTGTAACGAGACAAAATTAAACATTCAAAACATCATCAGGCAGGTGCATTTTGGACATTTTGTCTTCTCGAGTATTTGAGTAAGGTTCAGGCAGGTGATCCATTGCAAGATTAATTGCACATATGGATATGAGAATGAGAGAGTGCACATCATATAAAAAACATAATAGGGTGCTCTATGAGGTATTGGAACAAATTAATACAGTGCATGAACATGTAATCTTAAAAACCTAAACCTAACTTCTACTGAGATACTATCCAGTCCAAATTGTCTATTTTATAAATATGTTGATCTTTGAAATACACACCAAGACAGTAAGTGAGAGTGCAGTTAGATTTCTTTGTGATATTTGGGGTAACACTTTATTTTGATGGTCTCTTTTGACCATTCTATTGACAATAAGCAACTTAATAATTGCAACTACATATCAACTAACTGGTAGACTGTATGTATAATATCTGCCTACTCTTTATTGTGATGGTCGCCCAACAGACATGCTACTGACTATAAGTTATCTTGCATGTACATGTCAACTTAATCTAACCCTAACCCTACCAGTTTACTAATACTCTACTAACACTCTAATGAGAGTTAGTAGACCTGTAAGTGCAGCGTTATATAGTCAACAGAATTTTCAAAAGGGACCATCAAAATAAAGTGTTTGGTTTTAAGACCTTTTATAAAATATAGTAAATTAATAAAGAAGTTTAATTAAATTCACACTTTCGTGCGTGCCTGTTTGAGGAAAAGAAACACACTTGACTACACCCAGTCCTACTGAAGCAGTGCTGTAACCTGGGAAGAAATCAACTTAATCAGGGGAGGAACAGGAAACAAACCAAATAAGGGCATGGGAAGGCACATGGGGAGCAGGACACACACGAAACATGGAACAGAGTCTGACAGTAATGAGGCATCCCTCCTGCTCTTCGAATCATGAGAAGCTGACGTCTGTAACTAGTGTGAGGTTATTACCCCAAAGACAGCGTTGGCCCCTTCCTAATGAATGACTTCCTCTAATGTATTTCTCTCACTGGATGAGACTGATATTGAGCGATCTGGCTGTTTAATCAGCTCAACTTTAATTTTACCTTGAACTGCAGTGATTTAGTTAGAGGGTAATTATTTTTTTCTTCTTCCTTTTTTTAACACAGTAATAGATGGTGTCAAGCAACTTTCATTGTTCATTAAAATGAATGAAATAATGAAAAGAAAGGAAATTAATATGTAAATGAAATATATGCCAAAACGAAGACTGATGAGTTTTTTACTTTCTGTCTGAGGCACCCAAGAACAAGAATACCAGTAACTAAAAAGCAATTCAGAATTAAACAGTCTCATGTCTGAACAGGATGACATCAAACTGTTTCAAATTAACCGAATCTAAACCCATGAATCTATCACCACTTTTCATTTTACTGAGACCAAGAAGGGCTGGTTCCAATCTCAGTGTGCATGGTCATAATTACATTAAACATAGAAACTGCAGACGTTATAAAGTTCTGGTGAACTGGGTCTGTGTTGAACGGAGGTGGAACATGCTGTCTTGAATAAAAAAGGCAGGAAGCTCATTAAGACTGACTTTTATATTTTTAGTCATCTGAATTGCTGAATAGGACAAACACAAAGAAAAAGTGACTTGAAAGGAAATCTGGTAATTAGCAGACACAATCCAGCTGATCCTGTGCCTCCATGCAGGGCAGCATCTTTCCCTGATTATTATCAGCTCTGTATGGTATTGTATGCTAGACAAGGGTTGTTCTGATAAACCTTTATAATTTAAAAGTCACATTTTTAATGAACTGATGTATGATTCCACTTCCTTGCATATTTTAATGTTTTTTTTTTTTTCAACAGGCAGGCAGACAAAAATATCAGACACAGATTTATAGACAGATGAATCTCATGACACAGATGGAAGACAGACAGACAGACAAATAGAGCTGTGTAGTAACTGATTACATGCAATCTGGATTACATAATCAGATTCCAAAAATTAAGTACTTGTAATTAGATTATATTACGTTTTTAAACACTTGCAATCAGACTACAGTTACTTTTTTATTGATTACATGATTACTTTTTCACAACAGCAACACATTATTCATAATTTATTGATTCTCCCTAATTCTTCCTTTTCATCTTTTTAATTTTCCTTTCTAAAATAGCCTGCCGCTTATACATTCATATACATTGCTGCTTACACGTTGACCTTCACACAAAAGACCAATCACTAGTAGTCACTGACTATAGCTACACAAAAAAATTGAAAGTCCACAGCATTTGACCACTGGATTTAAATAAATACATAAATAAAGAAATACAAATTTAAAATGTGATTTCTCAACATTTCAGTATTGCATCAACTACTAATAAACACATCAATTTTTATTTGAATTATCACTTGTTTATTTAACCACTGTGTTTGGAAGTCTTACAAACACATTAACTTGCACAAATTCAAGTTATTTATTATTTATATGCAATACAGGGATTGCTAAACTTTTTTTTGCCAGCCGAACCTCTTTCACCTGTATATATATACCCTATATTTACCCGAAGTATCCCCTGATATTTTAAGGTAACAAATTAATATTTAAGTAACACATTTGCATGTTCACAGTTCTCTGATATTAGTTAATTGTCGCATGACATGCAGGTAAACAATTGAAATTGTTCATGTTTTTAACTAAGTGTTTTATTTTCATTTTAATTTTCATGATTTAATTATTGGCTTTTCATTAGGCTCACAAACCCCAGTTTTGGAAACCTTGATGTAATATGATGTTTAATGCACTTCATGTTGCACTTCATAACAGCAAATGAAATATATTTTCTTTCTCTTTGTATTTTTATATTAACAAGGCAAGAGATTATTCTATTTAAATGAGTGTGATTAATAAATTAGGTCAACGGTAATCTAAAAGTAATCAAAAAGTAGTCCTATTATATTTCCTACAGTGCTGGGTAGATTGCTTACAAATTGTAGTACGTTACTGATTCCAAATTACATGACACAAATTGTAGTTAGTAACGTAATCCATTAGATTACACATTGTAAGTAATATAATCAGACTACTTTTAGGTTATCATTTTTTTCTTTTGATGTATCTCGTTATCACATTGATTTAAATAGAATAATCTTGTACCACATTGATAAAAATACACAGAGTAAGACATTATATTCAATTCATTGTTATTAACAACATGAAGTGCATTAAACATTATATTATGTCACGGTTTCCAAAACTGTGTTTGTGAAGGAACTGCAGAGGGTTTATGAGTTTAATGAAAAGCAGTAGCCTATTTTAGAAAGGAAAATGTAAAAGATGAAAAAGAGGAGAAATTAGGGAGAATCAGTAAATTATGAATACAATATTCCTATTGTGTAAATAATATGTAATCGTGTAATCCATAAACAAGTAACTGCAGTCTGATTGATCTACATTATCCAGATTACATGTAATCAGTTACTAACCAGCTCTGATGACCTAAAATGTGTAATGTAATGGATTACGTTACTAACTATACAGTTTTTGTCATATAATTTGGAATCAGTAACAGATTACAATTTGGGAGTAATTTACTCAGCTCTGTAGATTAGATAGATAGATAGATAGATAAAGATAGATAGATGTTTAACGTTAATGCCTACACACAGTGATCATGTTTCCCTCCAGACAGAGTCTCTACAGCTCATCGTGGCGGAAATGACAAAACATGTGCTGCTGGAACGCTTCCCAGAAACATGGCGCAGGGGGGACTGTTGTCTGTAACGTTCAGCTGTAAAGGTCAGCATGTGAATAGAGCGCTGACCTTTTCAAGATCCGTTGTCATAACAACACACTATATGTATTATAGCGGGTTCCTGTGACAAACTCCCACCTCCAACATACCGTTCTCTGCTTTAAATGGACACAAGAGAGTGTACTGGGACAAAGCTGACCTCTGGGACTTGTGTTCAGACTGGAGGACAGAGGGTTGGTGTTTTGATAATGGAAAAGTGTGTGGGTCGCTCTTTAGACCCTAAACACAGAGCAGAGTGAACCTTATTCTCTCTAGACCAAATCATTAGACTCTCTATAACAAATTAATTTACTGCACAATGTCTGCACAAAATATTTCAAAACAAATATCCACAATTACACAATACACACAATCAATTTCAATCATTGTCAGAATGCACTTATATATTGTAATCTGCTATATGTTTTCATAATGAATAGTACTGAATGGATGGATTTATACTCCCCTCCTCTTTTATTATGTAACACATATAGAAGCATAGTTTTGTATAATCTATTGCATCAATTCTGTTTAAAATTAAAATTTGCTTAAAATGTACTCACTCTCACACCCTCCAAAATATACAGATGCATCTCAATAAATTAGAATGTCGTGGAAAAGTTCATTTATTTCAGTAATTCAACTCAAATTGTGAAACTCGTGTATTAAATAATTTCAATGCACACAGACTGAAGTAGTTTAAGTCTTTGGTTCTTTTAATTGTGATGATTTTGGCTCACATTTAACAAAAACCCACCTTTTCCACGACATTCTAATTTATTGAGATGCACCTGTAGATGTTTGTTTCTTCATTTAGCATTACATCACTTGCTCACCAATGGATCCTCTGCAGTGAATGGGTGTCGTCAGAATGAGAGTGCAAACAGCTGATAAACCATCACAGTAATGACAGCACAAGTAATCAACACTATGGTAACTGATGTGGATTACTTGTTTTGTTATTACTGTGATGTTTTTATCAGCTGTTTGCACTCTCATTCTGACGGCACCCATTCACTGCAGAGGATCCATTGGTGAGCAAGTGACATGATGCTCAATTTCTCCAAATCTGTTCAGATGAAAAAAAAAAAAAAAAAGTCTACATTGTAGATAATTTGATATCTGAAAAGTGACTGATGGTCTGACGGATGTCAGGAATGCAGTAGCAGTGTTTATTCATTCTGTAGAATAAATATGCACTTGTGTGAAGGACCGAGGGACAGGAATGAGGACCACTAGCAAATAATTACAAATGGGTTTTTATTGAACCCAAAGAATGGATAAATTCTCACACAAATTAAACACAAGAAAAGAAAATGAGGTCAAACAAACATTCAAACCAAAACATCAAACTAGCATAGTCAAACTGGTCTAACAAAATGAACGAAGGAAAACATGGCTGCATCACAAGAAGCACTGCACTGTGCTTCTTGTGCTACCCAGCACTGTAGAATCACTATTCAACACCAGTAAACTTCACTCAAATAGAAACAAATATAAATAACAGAAATACAATCGAACTAATGTGTCCACTCCAAATCAGTGACAATGTTAAATACATAAATAAATAAATAAATAAATAAATAAAGTAGGAAACTGATTGGCTTGTGTGATTATTGTAAACTAACATTTTACTGAAATTTAAAAAAAAAAGAGAGAGGGAGAAGATTAATTAAAGTAACAGTGTTACCCATTAATACATATAAACATACCTGAATGTGTGTGAGTGTTACATTACTAATTTTGTGAGACATTTTGATGGCTTGTTCTTATTCATTTTGTTTTATTTTGCTGTTCTCATGATGGCTTTTTAGGGTTTACAGCACCACAGTCTGCTGTGTGTGAAGGCTCTGTTTCAGTGATGTACTGTGACTCAACATTGAAGGGAAAAAAATATCAATGGTGTAAAATTACTGCCTTATCGGGCAAAATAAAAAGCTACACAGATTTGATTGCATTATAGTGAATGAGAAATAACAGTAATTTAATATAGATCTAAACTTAAATGTGTCAGTTTGTTTTCACATATTAAAATAAAATATAAATTACATTTAAAATGTTTTTGCTATTGCATATGCAATAGATGAACATTTAATTTTATTGTGTATGCTCTCTTTAGCCAAGAATAGACTGCACTAAAAAAGTACTCTCATTTTAATTTCTTCAATTTGTTATATTTTATTTTCAAGTTATTATATATACATATACTGATGGGTACTACAAAAATGTACCCGACTGTTTTAACGACGTCTTTAGTACCTTTATGGATCTTGAAAGTTTGTGTGGCGTTGCTGTCAATGGAGGCCTCTCTGAGCCATCGGATTTGATCAAAAATATCTTAATTTGTGTTCTGAAGATAAACAAAGGTCTTAGGGGTGTGGAACGACATGAGAGTGAGAAATTAATGACAGAATTTTCATTTTTGGGTGAACTAACATCCTAACCCTAACTATATTGTTAGTACATGTAGTTAATTAATATTACTCCGTTCTTAAATGTATAATTACACTGTAAAAAGGACACCTTAAACACCTTAATAAAGTGTAACTGAAACATTCATTGTGATAGACATATCATTACCAATATGTAAGTGTATATAATGTCATCACGTAGAAATGTATAATGTTTTGTTTATCTGCCCTACTGAGCTGGAAGTTCATAATGCACAAAGAAAGATATGTCCCTGGAATTTCTGATTCTCATGAAAATGCAATAATGTAAATCTACATTTTATGATAATCGGTTCTGAAAGCGGAAATATATAACTGTTTCAAGATAATTAATTTAGCCTTTTTTATTTCCCCTCACACACAATCACGTTGAAGAATATATATATACCCTTAAGTGAAAACCGAACCAAGTCAAAAGGACCGTTACTGCTGACTTTTATTCTCCTATTCGCTGGATGACCACAGAAATAGGATTGAGTTTAATGGGATCTGTGAAAATTGCTGGCTGTGTCACTGTGACAACGCTGAGTGTGGCACAAGAGACAGCAACTCAGAGCTTTAAAGTTCTGCCAATAATCACAAAATAATGATTCCCTATAAAAGAGCTATCCTGCAATTTTAAACAGATCTATTACAAGCATTCTTTCCAGGAGAATGTCTTTAAAACGAGTCAATTCTCCAGCATTCAGTGTATTAATTTCACACAAATGAACACTTGAGTTAGCACTTAGCTGAGCTTGCATGGGACAAAATTACTTAGGCTGCATCCAAAACTGCACAGTTCCCTACTACATAGTAGACAAAAACACTATGTGAAAAGAGTAGTATTTTTAACAGTTGCAAAATAATTACGTATTCAAAAGAAGCACCTACTTAGATGGTACATTTGCACGACAATGACTGTACTAAAAATGGAAACGTTGGAATAGTCAATTTTTGACAAGTTTCACATAAGACGACACGACAACAAAATGATCCAATTCACACAGCCACGAAAACAACAACAAATGCTGTATTATGCATGCCAGGCCAGTAGTTGGTGATGTCACTTTGTAAAGAAACACTACGTGCTTGCACACATACTTATAGACTGAACACGTAACATGTGCGCATGACGTCACCGTTTTCACAAATTCACATTTTTGTAGTTTACACAGAGACAATAACGCTATAGTTTTCAAAAACGTGCACTCTGAAACCTGTTTTCCAAAGTTTGCATTTTCAGGTTCCCAAAACGTGTTGTTGTTTAAATAAACTTCCAAAATGCATAAAAAAAGTTTTCTGTTTTTAGTTAAAAATAGCATAGTGTAAATACCTCCAGAGAGCATGTTTTTTTTTTTTTTGTCTGCAGATACACAACACAGTCTTAAAGGATTTGTTCACCCAAAAATGAAAATTAGCCCATGTTTTACCATCATTTTAAATATGGATATTTTTCTTACAAAAACCTTTATTTCTTACAAAAATATTTCTTTATTCACCCCCCGGAGCCGTGAGAGGCACTTTTTAATATGGATGGATATGCTTTATTTGACTACTTTTGAACTGTTGAACAAAAAACACCCGCCCATTCCATTATAAAGCTTGGAAGAGCAAGGGTAATTTTTAATATAACACCGATTGGATTCATCTGAAAAAAGAAAGTCATATACACCTAGGACATTAGTGAATTTTTTTTCGTCTCTACTATACTACTACTACTACACTTGTGGACGCGCTTTCACGACATTACCATGGCAGTGCCGGCGCTGACCCTGATCTGGCATGATGACGTTGAAGACATGCGCCGTGTTTTGTGCCTTGTGTTCAACGTCATCAAGCCGGATCTGGGTCAGCGCCGGCACCACCACATGCTTGCGTCATGGTACTGTCGTGAACGAGTGTCCACAAGTGATGCAGTAGAAACGAAAATGTGGAATAAAGTTGTTATTTTTGTTTTTTTTGCGCAAAAAATAAAATAAAATAAAAATTCTCGTAGCTTCGTAACATTACGGTTGAACCACTCATCTTGGTACTTTTCTGTGCCTTGACCGTGGTAGTTCCCTTGCTGTCTACGGGAGGGTCAGAGAGCCCTCAGATTTCATCAAAAATATCTTAAATTGTGTTCCGAAGATGAAAGAAGGTTTTACGAGTTTGGAACAACACGAGAGTGATTCATTAATGACAGAATTTTCATTTTTTGGGTGAACTATCCCTTTAAGTTACCAATTCTCACTATCTAACTAGTTGCATATTGGCATATTGGCATGCCTATTATTAACATATTGGCTGTTTATTAGTACTTATACCACATATTCTGCATGAACATATTCTACATCCCTAATCCTACTCAATACCTAAACTTAACTACCTTAGGCAAAACAACTTCATTGAGGCAAAAATCATAGTTAATGGTTTGTTAACAGCGAGAATTGGACCTTCAAATAAAATGTAACTTAAGTTGCTTTAAAACCAAGCAGCTTTCTAGTTGGTGACATGCATTTGCGTGGGCAATGTTTCACCCTCATGCAAAACTCCAAATTGCATGGATTCCTTTTGAAATTACAGTAATTTGCCTGTAAAATTTTGTAGAGCAGTGGTAAATATGACCACACTTTTAGTATGCAAATGTTAATTCAAGTAAGCTTCAATTAGAATTTTACACA
Organism: Sinocyclocheilus rhinocerous; assembly: GCF_001515625.1. NCBI lineage: Eukaryota > Metazoa > Chordata > Actinopteri > Cypriniformes > Cyprinidae > Sinocyclocheilus > Sinocyclocheilus rhinocerous. Next base: position 715,628 of record NW_015640435.1, on the reverse strand, counting down.
GAATTATTTGCTCTAATTACAGCATATAATTTCAGTCTATGAGAAATGATTCTGTTTGAATCAGATGCCTACATTTAGAAGCCATGAGCAATGCAGCGCTAAAGTGTTGGCTTGCGTATATCCATACTCCTGAGAATGTTATAAATTCCACTCTGATCCGAGTGCTTTTAAAAAGACAGAAATTATAGTGTAAAACCAGCATCCCTTCATTTACAATACCATGAAATGCTCATGGAATGTTTTCAACGTCTCAAAGTACATCAATATAAGCCGAAAATGTGGAATTTTTCCATTAAAAGAGACGCAGACACTAAGTGAGGAGAGCATTTACTTTGGTGGCAAAGTCAAGAAAAGTTTTCAAGAAAAACTTGAATGGTTATGGATTGAAGTCTATAATAAACAAAACAAACGTCATTCGTTTCCCCATAAAGTGGCACCAAGAGGAACTCCATGCTCTAGTACTTAATGAATACTTATATATGACTCAGTCTTTTGCTTGTTTAGAAATTCTTCAATAATCTTTCATCAATATTTTAGCCAAACAAGTTTTCACCTGTTGCATTTAGAAATAGTAAACAATGACATAGTAAAGTTATAACAGAACCAAATTTGCTTAAAAGGTTAGAAATCAATCATGAATGACTGAAAAGATAAGATGCGTTACATCTTAGATCGGGTGTCCAAACTCAGTCCCGACTAATTACTAATGATAGCACAAAATAAACATGAATGAACATCAGAAGGTGTCTTGTTTCAACCGTGGAAAGACGTCAATACACACCATTTTTCAAGTTCAAATCCACTGACGTTAATCTGCTATCTTGTCTGGTTTGTTTGTTGGACAAAATGGCAGATTCAGCATTATGATTAGTCAGATTATCTGTCAATCAAGCTCCTGGTGAAGGGTCAATAGGGGCTGGAGCTAAACTCTGCAGGACAGTGGCCCACAAGGAGCAGGACTGGACACCCGTCTTAGGTGATATGTATTTGTGCTAAGCACATTGCGTAAGTAAATTAAAACATTTATTTTATCACTCTCAAACATTTTAGCACTCTCAAACTACTGGCTCCTGAGCTGATATTATTGTGGTTTATCTGCCGAGATTTAGACATTTAGATTTAGACATTTAGCAGACGCTTTTATCCAAAACGACTTACAATTGGGGGATACATAAAGCGAGTCTTCTTAAAGAGGCAAACAGATACAGGAAGTGCTTGTAATACCAATTTTTTTGACATTGTTCAAATAAGTACAAGCTAGAAAGAGAAGGAATATATAAAGAGATAGAATTATTATTATTTTTTTTATGATGATAAAGTCAAGTAGCTTCGAAAGAGATGAGTTTTCAGCTGTCGCTTGAAATCACAGGAGATGACTGTAATGCACACAAGCTAATCATTAAATTACATGTTTTTCAGAGTGAAGTCACTGTAAAACTGCTGTTGACACTGAGCTGCATTCAGAGATACAAGACTGATGTAAACAATTCTACAAGTATTATGTGGTGAAAAGAAAAATAGGTTGAAAAATTGTGTAATAAAGTTGAGATAAGATTCCAGTGGGGTTTCCATTGTGTTCGCTAAACAGTGAGGTGGAATCTTGCTGTTATCAGGCAAATGTTACAGAGCCTCATTCTAGATGCTTCCCGTGGACAGTCCTGTGGGAGATGTAGCTTACACTGGGACACCAAAGCCCCTATTGTACTCTCAATAGCTGCATTATTTATTAGCTTCAGGTGGTATGGATTATTCTGCCCAGCTTCACAGTTTGTTTATGGTTGCCTGTCTGAATTGTCAAGAGAGTTTTAAGGTCTGGGTACTTGGAGTCTACCACATTCTGGTTGTATCCGCATCACTCAGGCCGGAGGAAGAACATACCGGATGATGTGACACCCCACTGGTCATAAGGTATTCATTTAATTCGCCCTGGGCTTTACTATTAAAGGTGAAGTATGTAATTTGTGCAACACTAGTGGCAGCAAACAGAAATGGCAAAATAATTAGCATTTCCTAAAGGAATTCCAGTGCTTGCAAAACAATGTTAAAAGTGACATATCATGAAAATCTGACTTTTCCAGGTTTTAAGTGCTATAATCAGGTTCCTGTTGCATCTACCAACCAAGGAAACTTGAAAAAGATTAACCCAGTAACTTTGTTTTGGTAAGCCTTTTTCTGCAAGCGTCTGAGAAAACGAGCGCATCTGATTTCACTCCCTTGGCGACGTGGCAAAGGGATCTCATTATAATATTACCGCCCCTTAATCTGCGCGTTTCCACCCACGGCGCCGTTATTGTGTTAGCAGTGGATTTATTGATTTAGTTCATGTATTTTGCTGCAGCCACACAGATCTAAAATAAATATGCGATTTATTTCCCAGCTGTTACCTTCACAGACATAACCAACTGTTATTTGTAACTCATGTGTGTTTTTAACATAAACTTGTGTGTGAATGAGAACTTAGTTTAGTACTCACATGCTGTGACAGCCGCTTTCTGTCCGTGTGCTTCGGATGTGTTCTCTCAGAAAACCGTATATCAGAAGTTTAAACTCATATGGTTTAAAACGCATGATTTCAACGTGGTATAAACATGATAATCAGAACCAAAACAGATGTTTTTTTAGCAGATACGAGCTGTAATGGCGCAGCTCTATTCTGGAAAACGGGACGGGGAGCAGCAGCTCATTTGCATTTAAAGAGACAGGCCCGAAAAACAGCGTGCTTCCACTCAAAATAGGCATTTTCAAAATTATATAATGAATGATCTGTGGAGTATTTTGAACTGAAATTACACAGACACATTCTGGGGACACCAGAGATTTATATTACATATTGTAAAAAAGGGGCATAATATGTCTCCTTTAAGCAGTCTTAAAAAGATACAGCATGACTTTTTTTTTTTATTACTGAGGGACAAGATGACTGAATTTGCAGCTTTTCTGTTTCATTTCTTCTGTTTTGCAGTGATGCCCCACCAATAATCATTATGTAATTATGTTAGTGACACAATAAACACGATTACCTGTGATTATATATTTTAGTGCATAACAACCAAATGCACAGTAAACATCCACATTCAAGGTGTAGAAGAGTTTGTTTCTTCATCCGAACAGATTTGAAGAAATGTAACATCACCTGCTCACCAATAGATCCTCTAACAGTGAAAGGGTGCTGCCAGAATGTTGTTCTCTCACATCAAAATCTATAGACATATTTGTTTAGAACTGTTTCTGTGGTGCTTGATCTGTGCATATTTCTCTCCTGATTAAGACGAGATGCCATTTTTCAATGGAGAAAGCATTATTATGGATAAAGGACTCATGTTTTAGCTGGAAGCAACAAATTGAAGCTAAAAACATTAAATAATGAATTTATTTATAACAAACACACATTATTAGATGTTTTTCACTTCACAAAACATTATTAGATGGACTGGAATTGTGAGGATTACTTGTGGATTATTGTGAAGCTTTTATCAGCTGTTTGGTATTTCTGACGGCACACATTCACTGCAGAGGATCCATTGGAGAGCAAGTCATGTAATGCTAAATTCCTCCAAATCTGTTCCAATAAAGAAACAAACTCATCAGAAGTTAAGTAGTCAGAATGGTTTAACCCTTGGATATTTAATTTATGGATTATTTAAAGTTTTCTTGTTAAACTGAAGTAGAATACATTTTAACACACACACACACACACACTTCACCTTTAATAATTTTCTACCAAATAAAATAGGTTTAATTAGATAATTCTGGAGGATACCACCGGCCCTGACATATTTGCACAAACACACACTTCATTTCACTGACAGGAGTGGACTGAGCTGAGAATATCAAGGCACATGTGTATCTTTCCATCCCAGTTCTCAGGTATGAGGTCGGTGGGCTGGATATTACCATACACTGCTGAGAAATGTCATTAGATTTCTCCCCAGTCAAATAAATTTAAACATCTGTAACCAAATACAGTTAGCCGAGCACAGCTGTGCACTTTTGTGCCTGTTTAGGCGGAATCTAGAGAAAATGATTTCTCCCACATGCTCACAGAAGGGCATACATGAATCAAACGTGGTGACATTACAAATAAACCTGCAAAGTCGTTCAGAAGCTACAGGGGATTGAGCGCTATGCACAATTTCCTAGCGTTGCATTAGAGATTCAAACAGAAGTTAATTTTGGCATGCAATATGACATTGAAAGTAGGACACATCTCTTAACACAGCTATCTTTGCTTCTGACAAATTCTTGGCTACAAGATTCAGCACAACCTCCACTATATAAACTGCTGTCACAATACAACAATAGTATGTTTGTGCCAAAGCACAGCAGTCAGTCAGACAATCCCATGAGTCTTCTGTGTCCGAGGGCAACTCAAGTATAACATTCATTAAATGACACATTGAAATGTTAGTTACTAGAATGTGGAAATGTGGTGGAAAAACAATATAGGGGAGAGCGGGGCACAAAGTAATACTTTTTGACTTTCTCAGTTTGTGTAAATCCACATGGGGTTCAGAATATAATTTGTTTTATCCACAGTAATTTTACACTTGTCTAGTACAAATATGTCGCTTTGTTTCATGATTACAGTGTATACGTTTTTCTTTATATACCCTCAAAAAATGGAAGTGAAATGTGACAACATGCCCCGTAGGTGGGGTACATTGTAACATCTGAGGGGCACGTTGTAACATGACCATATAACAGCTTAAAATGTTATCTGATCGAATGAAAAAAATATACAAGACAAACGAAAATATTTTGTTAATAAAATAAAATATTTTTTTTCAAATAAAATAATGGTGTCTTTTAAGAATTAAAAATAATCTGATTTTGGAGTTTGACAATGAACACATTGCAATCATGCTTGGGACGGCCCATATAAACGAGCTAAAATGCTTTACATGTCTTGAAATAATAATTTCTAAATATTAAACATTGACTGTCAGTCTTTATTCACCTGTTTCTCGTTGTTTCTCATTAAAATTCATTAAAGTAAATAGTGTAAATTACATCGCTAATGTCATAGAATAGCACATTGTAACACAGTGTTACAACGTGCCCCATCTGCGCAACTGGAGTTTAAAACCAGTTGCTGTCTTCTGCTGGTTAGCAAAGCATTAAAAAAAACAACAACAAAAAAAAACGATCTGAACTGATAAATAACAGATTGGAGATTAAACTAATATCAGATTTGTCTCATTTTAAATGATTAATAAAAACAGAGATGAAAAATTTACTTTCATTTACTAAAATTGCCACAATTTTGTGTTTACCAATTACCATTTTACTATGGTAAAATAAATGTTCATTGATACCTTCAAAATATTTTTGAATTTTGGCACACTTTTTTTCTATATAATGTTGATATGGTAACTAATAAATACTGTAAATGTTGTTATGCTAGCATGTGTGGAAATATTCAAACCATGTGTGTTACAACTAAGCCCGCGTTACTTTGTGCCCCGCGCTCCTCTACATAACAATACACATCTTAAAGTATAATACATAAGTTAGTTTTTACATTTTCTGTGACAGCTGCTTTGCCCGGCAGCTGTTGCTAGCATGTTCTGGGAAGGACACTGCTGTGGTGGTCTGAGTTTTTTTGTTTTTTTTAACATGGTGCTAATGTTGCTAGCATGGGCTGCATTTATGTGGTGTTCTGAGTGATGTCTAGCATGTTGTAGATGGCTTTGTGGTTTGTCTAATTGCTAGGGTGTTGCTATGATGCTCAAAGTGTTTCTTAGCATGTTGCTATGTGGTATTTTGGTATTTTTTGTTGGTATTTTTTTTTCAACTCATTGCTATAGTTGTTAGCATGTTTTGTGTTGTTGCTAGGGCATTGCCCAACGCTGTCTCACGACCAATTCATACGTATTTTACGAGGTGGCTAATTCGTACGCATTTGTAGGATCGTAAGATTTTGTATAATTTCTGTGAGGGGTAGGTTTAGGTGTGGGGTTAGGGGTGGTCATTTGTACGAATTCCTACGAATTTGCCACCTCGTAAAATATGTAAGATTTTTCAAAACATACAAATCCATATTAGTGAGGTTGTACAAATTCGTACGAATTAGTCACCTTGTAAATGTACGAATTGCCATGAGATCAGGTTGGCATTGGTATGTTATCAGAGTATGTTCGAGTTGCTTTTGTGGTTTGGCTAATTGCTACGGTGTTGCTATGTTGTTCAAACTGTTTCTAGCATGTTGCTGTGTGGTATTTTTAGTTTTTAGCTCATTGTTATATAGTTGTTAGCATGTTTTGTGTTGTTTCTAGGGCATTGGCATGTTATTTGAGTATGTTTGAGTTGCTTTTGTGGTTTGGCTAATTGCTAGGGTGTTGCTACGATGTTTAAAGTGTTTCTTAGCCTGTTGCCATCAGTTGTTCAACCGTAATTTTATGAAGCTACTAGAATACGTTTTGTGCACAAACAACTAAAACAACGACTTTATTCAACAATTCTTCTCCTCCATGTCACCCTGGCGAATTTTTGGAAAGTACCACGACACATGCACGTGCTTTAATCTGCACGTAAACAATGCTTGCGCGTGGTGCTACTGACGTAGAAAATGCATGCACTGCGCCTTGTTTACTTTCAGAGGAGAACACGCACATGCTTCGCGGTACTGTCCATAATGGAGGCAGAGGGTGATTCGGGGGAGAAAAATTGTTGAATAAACCCGGTAGAACCCTTGCTGTCTATGGAGCATCTCGGATTTTATCAAAAAATCTTAATTTGTGTTCTGAAGATGAACGAAGGTCTTACGGGTTTGTAATGACATGAGGGTGAGAAATTAATGACATAATTTTCATTTTTGGGTGAACTATCCCTTTAACTTATTGCTATATATAGTTGCTAGCAGTGGTGGAGGTAACGAATTACAACTACTCACGTTACTGTAATTAAGTAGTTTTTTCGGGTACTTGTACTTTTTTGAGTATATTTTTAAAGCTGTACTTTTACTTGTACTTAAGTGCATTACCGCCACCTATCTCTCAAATGGACCATTGACGCTCCTAATTGAGATTGCAGATAGTGTCAATGGTCCATTTGAGAGATAGTTTGAGTTAAAAATCTTCGTTTGTGTTCTACTGAAGAAACAAAATCACCTACATCTTGGTTGCCCTGGGGGTAAGCAGATAAACATCAAATTTTCATTTTTGGGTGAACTATCCCTTTAAGTCATGACGTAAGGACTGCTGTTACCGGGTCCATGCCGCTACTCATTTCACTTGAGAATACTATCTCAACAGCCATTTTTTATCATTATTATTTAATTAATATTACATATTTAAGCTAAGCATTTACAAATTTGCTGTGCACACTACAGTCTCTGTGCTCACAGTGTCTCAGACACTAATATCTTAGCTGAATCACTGTCAGACTATCTGTGATTTCAGTGTGGAGATAAAGGCTAGGGTTATACTTTTTCAGTATTACATGACATCGTGGGTGTATATTATCACAGTTTGTTGTTTTTTTGGAGGGCGTCTGGGTCTGGCAGAGCGTTAGGACCCAGAAGCAGTGAAGCATGATGTCAGACGTAACAAGCAGATATTCTTAACCACTCCGTGAATCTGCTATGAGCAAGAGGTGGAGTGGAGGTGCACCACAATAAAACCCCGCCCTTTATTCAATATTCCATTTCACTTGGAAATACATCACAACACTGAAGTCAGTTGAAACTTCCGGTTCACGGGTACTTTGATATTGATGTTTTTCAAGTTATTGAAGTTAAAAATTCCTGTATCATGACCACTAACTCACATATTTTGTCAATAAGATAAAAGTTAGTTTTGTTCAAAGTAGCTATTATCCACATATATCTTTGATATGAATTAATATTTTTTGGTAATTCATTAAATATCGTCAGCTAAAAAGTAACTAGTAAATAGTACTATGAGTAGTTTTTGAGAGGAGTACTTTGTACTTTTACTTAAGTACTGTTTTGACACCAGTACTTTTTCATTACTGAAATAATACTCAATTACAAGTAAAAGTACTTGTACTTAAGTACAAATTTCCACCACTGGTCGCTAGCATGTTCTATGTTGTTTCTATGACATTGCTATGGCATACTGAGTGGTGTTAAGCACACTGTTAGACATTTCTGTAATTTCTACAGTTATTTACAGTATATCACCCAGTTTAATACTGCAAATTCGCTTTACAGTAAATAACTGTAATACCCTTTGCATCATGGGAATTTTCTGTGACGTCAAACCCCTCATACAGTGACTTACTGTATTTTTTAAAATTGCTGAATACTACTGTATTTGCCGTAACGGCCTCTTTGGCGCCATTCTATTGAGGTTGCTTTATTTTCCTCATTTCTCACATTTGGATTGACAAGATTTGACTTACACCGTGTCTACAACGCCGCAACAGCTTGGGACTGACTACACTGGATGTTACATCGCTTGTAATGATTGGAAAATCCGTTTGTCCTTTGTGTCAGAAACAGCACGGGCAATTGAAGTACATCTGTATGTCAGACATATACCGGGGCATCACTTTACTGTCCGCATCCACTGTAGATAGTATAATGGGTTCTATATCTTCTTTTGTCGAGTCGCGCCACGCCGCGCCACTAGCGTCCGAGGAAGACACAGAACCAGCGCGGCAGTGCCGCGGGTTTTGCCCGGGGATGAACCCGCGAGAGTGGAAGAGTTCCGGAGAACATCTGCGCTGTGTGTCGATGCACCTTACGAGAGAATAAGACCAGTAAGCAAGGTAAAAAATATATGTACGTTTGTCTGTCAACATTTTTGCACACCAGTTTAACCTAGTAACAATTACCAGTCAACACGATAACAAACTTTTACCATGGTAAACTGCGCTGTCGTTTCAAACGACTTGTCAGCTTATTGAATTACCGAATTAAAATTACTTTTAACGAGCAACGCTTATCTTGTATTAACATTAAGTTAACTAATGTGAAATTTTGTTCAGGTGTTAGTAGTTAATGTTGGCCAGTAGCCTATTGAGAAAATAAAATTGTATGTTAGCTAGCTTAAACCAGTTTTATGGCTAGCTGCCTTTCTAGTTTTAGAATTTGTTTGTTGCCTTGCTAGTTTTAGAATTGGTTTGTTTGTTTGTTATAGGTTAATGGAATTTAAGATTTACTGCATTTTTTTGTATTTGTGTTTTAAAGGCAACTGCAATGAAGCATCAAAAAAGACATGAGCAGGCCAGCCACCCTGAGACTGATAATTCATGGTAAGAAAACAACTAGGTTTTGAGAGATTTGTGTATTCTATATGGGGTTTGCCTTTTAAAAGTGTGCCATTTCTACTTGTTTTTCAGAGAAGACATTTCTGTCACTAACAAAGTGGATGGTGAGCAAAGGTGGTGGCCACGTTTTGGAGCAGCACCTGGGCTTTGCAGATGGCTATGTATTCTTTGGCTGCTTATCTTTTCCCCCCATTATGTTTCTGTTGCCTAAAGATTCTTTGTTAGTATAAATCCAGATGATACAACAATGCACTGGAAATGTCCTAAGACAGGAGAAATGAAGATGCACTGTTCCAGCATTGGAAGACTGTATCTATATGTGTTATACATGCAATGTTTTAAATAAATAATTTGATATTTTGTAATTATTGTGTCTGTTTTAATTTAATGCCAGTAGTACCTATGTAAGGTAAAAATAAAATGAATTCTATATAAAAATTATAAAATCTAATGAAAAATATTAAAATGAATTTATTACAGTAGTATACTGATTAATTGGATTTTTTACAGTAATTTACTGTAAAAAGTACAGTTTGCAACTAAACCAAATACAGTTTGCTACTTTAAATTTTAATTACAGTAACTTACTGGCAACAGTGCTGCCAGTAAGTTACTGTAAAAACCCTTTGAAATGTCTAACAGTGTATGTTCCAGTTGATAGTGTGTTCTGGGTAATTGCTAGTGTGTTGCTATAATGTAAGAAGTGTTTTTTGCTACAGTTTTCAGACTGATGTTTAGCTCATCATTATATAATGACTAGCATGTTCTTTTTAAGGCATTGCTATTGTATTTTATTTGGATTTTAGCATGTTTCAGTTGTTAGTGTGTTCTGTGTGATCATAAGGTATTATAGTATTCAAAGTTGTTGTTTTTTTAGCATGTTGCTATGTAGTTTCTAGGGTCTTATGAGTTGTTTTGCTCATTGGTAGACCTTATGTACCATAGAATCAAGCACACTGCCATATCTTCAGTATTTCATGCTTTAACTTTTTGTTTTTTTGAGTTGTTCTGCATATTTCTATGGCATTGCTATCAAAGAGTAATTAGCTGGTGAAGTGGATTTTTTTTTTATTCTGGAAGTAAAATAATCCTTTAACGAAAGTTGTCATGAGCATTGTAATGTTTGAAGTGGATGTCACAACAAATGTCAGTAGACTGGGAATATTTTAAAATGAGGGGTTCATTCATAAATGTGTAAGATCTTATATTGTGGAAATACAAACCAAAAGACAAGACACCGAGTGCAGTGCTGAAAGGAGGAAGGATTATAAGGTCTATAGTTCTGTTCTGTGTTTCTTGGACATTGCTATGGTATTTTGAGTGGATTTGTTGTAGACAATTTATGTTTGTAAACAATTGTCATAAGCTGTCAGGTGTCTTTCTGGTCATTTATTAATACATTTGCAGTTGTTTTGAGAAGCAGCATTTCTGCTTTCTTGCACACCTGCACTTTTCAGTTCACAGGTCTGACAGGTTTCAGATCCCCATAGCCTACATGACTCTTTATTTGCACATCAGATATTAATAAAATGTCTTCTTCAACATTTCCTGGGAATGGTTGTTTTAATGTAGTTGAATGTAGTTTTAAAAACGAAAACATCAAGCAACGACTGTAATTATTCCACTATAATCCCGTTGATAATGTATTCTGTGTGATTAAAAATAAGACTTTTAATAAATAATGAATGAACTTTTAATAATAATGAATTCCATTAACCACAATAAAGATGGTGTACTGTAAAAAACCTTGTTTGCCACTCTTTTCACCAACATGGAACCAGACCAACACTTCATCAAAGAGCACATACCGCAATTTCTATCATATCTAAAACTAATCAGCCCCTGTGATTTTGTAAAGTAACTGGAACCTGGTGTTAGCCTTTTACTGCCAGTTCAATGAGTACATACATCATGGTGCCAGTGGGCTGTTCACAGCATGTCTAGATATCATTAATCACAGCAGACTCAGAGAGAGTTGTGCACTATTTAAAGCCTCTGGTAGTTCAAGTGTGTTTAAGGTATTGTTTTATTTTTATTTTTTTCCCCACTTGATTTCTTGGAAAATTTCTGGAATGTTGTTTCCTTACAATGGGGTTTTCAGTGGACGGTATTATCATCTGTATATAAAGAGCTTTTTGTCCAATCCTCAGAGTAAGAATTAAGAGTGAATTAAACATAATTAGGATTTGACTTTAGGCCCATTGTTAACTTTCTTTTTCAAAAAGCTTTCTTTGCAAATCTCACTTCTCGTAATCAACCTTGTTTTACAAACAGGGCCGGAAAAATGCACATTAGACACAGTGGTTTAAAAAGTGTCTCGACCAAGTAACCACATTACACAGACCTCTCATTCTTAAAAGAAGAAATTTAGCCTGTTTTCAATGCTAATTATGTCTGATTCTGAATCAACCCCTGGTAATATGACACCCGCCTGCTCAATTCGCTCTCAATGTTTTCCAGTACACTGCAGAGGCACAACACTGACTAATGAAACGTTAAGACGCATGTTGGCAGACTGATTTAGGCGCATATAATGCAACAATTACCTAAGTATACATGCACACACTGGATCCATTGTTTAAATATGAATACAGGGCTGTCTACTTTAATAATTCAATGGAAAGTATTTTATATGACATTAGGCACAGCGGTTTAGTTGTCAGAAACACATCTGCACATAATAGAGAATAAAAATTGATAATGATCTTCTGTAATGCCTTTGTCTTCAGGAGAGATTTACATCTTTACTGAGGTGATAGTGTTTTACTGTGGCACTTTTTTTTTCTTATTCTTCCTAAAATTGCATCTACCTTGTACCTTAATTCCATAAATGACATCATAAAAACCTTGCATGATTACCATGTGGAATGCAATGATTGTAATGTGTTTTCAGTGATGGTGTATGTTTTGCTGCCATTTTTTCCTTCCTTTAAAAGTTAAGTTATACGGCCCTGCATACACCTGGTATTAACGTCAAACACAACACGTCTCCTGTGTCAACTTCTGATTGGATTTTGTGACTACATACTATACGTCATTCACAGTGGCAGTTTGTTAGTAGGCATGTACAATACATGGGTTATTTGCTAATCAAAACTATTTTGGAATTGGATAATATTGGAAATTTAATTGTGCATATTTCCCTTATTTTTACATTCATTTTGAAGTAAAAATCAATTAACACTCATTTAAAGAAGTTATTCTTTAAAAACACCAATGATTCAATAAGACTGTTAAATGTAATGTTTAGCAAATCTCAAAATGAATATACATTTTTCATACATCACATTAGAATTTTTTGATGCCAAAATTAACATGTAACATTTAAAACAACTGATTGTAGTTTTTATATTATTTTAATTCATTTTTTATAAAATATTGTCAAATTGTAATATCTATTTTATTGGATTGTATTGTATATGTGTTTACAAATATTGTAAAATATTATAAAAAAAAAATGTTTGGTAATTTTCTGCTGGTACATTACTCATAGACATTTATGTTAACCCTAAAACACAACTCAATGAAGTTAAAAATTTTAAATACAGGTAAAACAACTGAAGTAACTAAATAAATTCAATATTATATTAATACAGTACATTGTGTTTTTACAGTGTAATTACATAAATATTGTGTAATAATACTACATGTTCTTACTACAGGGTTAATATTGTGGTTAGTGTTTTGTTTAGGGTTAGTTGTTTGTAATAATGCATTGCATTCCTTTAAGAACACACACATACACATATATATACATATACATATATTTATATTTTGTGTGGAACACTCCTTATTTTAAGCAGCTGTTACAACTGAACTTCAGATGTGTGTATTTCACATGACCTAAACGTGCTCATTTAGCACGTTGCGATCATTATCAGTGAGACGGATGTTAATAACATGAGTAAATGGGGCGAATAAATTCCTGAATATACGGTCTCATTGTAACATGTAAGCTGAGATCGAATTCGATCCAGACATAAATCCCAGACACTACTTATAAAGTGCTTAATGTGATTTACTAAAGTAGCACATGTGCCTGTATAGAGACCATCTTGGTCCTGGAATAACATTCCAATCAACCAATCACACTTTAGGGTTAAGTTAAGGATTAGAAAGAGGGTTTGGCCAGCGATTGTCTGATAGAAATGTTGTTCCAGGATAATGTAGCACTTGGCCTCATCGTTCTGAAATATTCACATTTTCAGATACTAAAGAGCTTGTTATTTTCTGAGGCATCAGTGTGTGGATAAAAAGAAACCATGCCAATAAGAACACTGTGAGCTATAAAGAGTAAACAGACAAAGAAAGTCTACAAATATGAACATAAAAAGAAAAGAAAAAAGGTTAAAACACACTTTCCCCTTTCTTTCAAGGGTTATACGGCTTTTGTGTAGCTCCCTGTTCAAGCCCCATGGCTCCTCTTCAAACACATCCTTACCCAGCAGGCCCTGCTGCTCAAATCATTGAGTGAGTAATGAGTTTATTCCACAGAGCAGTTCTCAGAGCGCCATCTGCTTTGGTCTACAAACCTAGTGCCAAAAGTCAGATGGGAAAGTTGAGTGTTTGTGTGTTTATGAAGGTTTGTCTGCTTTGGTTTGTCTGCTTACAATAAACCCGACATTGTTCAGTGTTCAGCTTGTGGAGCTGTGCATCCTGTCACAAATCTGTGAATTTCTTCAGCTGTGGTGACCAAGTATTACTATTCAAAGCATGACCTGCATATTCCCTCTTGGTTTAACTCATTTCCACCAAATTTTCGCTTTGAATTAACCACAAAGCATTCAAATGGAGGATCTTGAGAAACCCCAGCAATATGCTGTCACGATAATCCATTGTTAGCAAACCTGACAGAGCAAAACAGTCAAACAAGCACAGAATAAATCCTGCCAAGAGAAATATTGGGATCCTTATAAAGATGGTCCAAAAAGAATGGATGACCTCATTATTTAAATAATATTGTATTTCTCTATCAAAACTTTCCTAAACAGTGAGTATGCCTGCATATATTCACAAGACCATAAAATAAGGATTTTGTGGTAAGATGTCACTTCAGTCGAAAGGAGCATGCCAGTAAAAACACAAATGATCAATGGCATAACTTCATGTGGCCATAATTCATATTTCAGGCACACAGAGACGGGAAATCAAAACTGACTGGAATTTAATGAGAAAAGTGAGGCAGTTCGCTTTTATGAGCTTCCCACAAAAGTTGCACAACTTTGTCATAATACATACGACTCTGAGAGAAATTATCCTTTGCCGGAAAACATTCAGACATTTAAGAGCCCAGTCTCTGTAGCATCTTACCTCTGTCAGTGAATCATGAAATAATGCTTGCTATACTCAAAATTCTTGTCATTTGTGGCCCAATTTACTCACTGTTAAACTAAAAAAAAATTGATGCCGAGACACTCAAAGCATTTGTGTTAGTCTTGCCTGCTTTTGCGGAAAGCTATATGAAATCATCGATGGTTGACAGAACTTAGGCAAAGGTTGAATCTTCATGTGTGAATAAATGTTGTGGATTCTGAAAGAGAATCTGAAAGTGTTTTTACTTAATGTAGTGCATGTTAATCCTCAAAGCTGGTACTCAAGCCAACGGCCAATTAGTTCGAGTTGGGGTATTTGGACTCGGACTGCAATTGACCCTTCGCTGGGAGTTTGGTTGACAGGTGATCTGACCAATCATAATGCAGAATCTGCCATTTTGTCTCACAAACAAACCAGACAAGAGAGTAGATTAACGTTGGTGGACTTGAACTTGAAAAATGGTGTACTGCCGTCTTTCTGCGGTTAAAACAAGATACCTTCTGATGTTCATTCATGTTTATTTCACGCTATAACTAGTACAGAGGAAAAGATGATTGGTTCACGTGCTGCTTGAACGAAGGCAATACAGCGATCTGTCATGAGAGTGGCATGGCTTGTCAGACGTAGCAACAGTAATGAAGGGGGGCGGGTCTTTGCGAAGGGTCATGATGAATGAATTTGGACACACTTGGGTGGACTTGTACTCAAACTTGACACAGACTCTGACATTTCTTTTTACATTAAAGTCCAGTCAACATCATGTGTAACATGAAAAATAAGTAACAACATGCAATTAAGATAAGACATTAATAAACATCTGCCATTCAAACTCTATTGGTCAAGGACTTGGATTTGACGAGGTTGACTTGGACCCAACACTACAACTAGTACTTATGTTATTTGCCTGCATGAAAGGAAATAACTCTCCATACAAGCTATAGTGGTTGTAGTCTGTTTTCATCAATTAAAAAGGGAAATCCTAGGAACCATGTCATGATGAAAATATTTGCATATTGGAATGTTCAGATTAGATGAAAATGAAAAATAAAAAAGCCATCTGTGTGTGCCATCTTGACTTTGACATCAGTTTTTCTTCTGCGGTACTTGTTTGCTAAGCTGAACATACAATCAGGGGTGCGTTTCCCAAAAACAACTATGGTCGCAAGTTCTGTCGTTACCAATAGAGTTCAATGGAACTAACAACCATAGTTAGCGAACGATGCTTTTGGGAAACACACCCCAGAGTGATTTCTCGCTCCAACACCAATCCCAACAATTGGCTAAAATGCCACCAACTGATTTCCGACTAGTGACTACAATGTGGAACACACTGCAAAAACTGGACTAACAGGTTAACAAAAACTCAAAGGCCCAACATTGGCCAATATTCGGCTTGG
This sequence comes from Sinocyclocheilus rhinocerous, assembly GCF_001515625.1. NCBI lineage: Eukaryota > Metazoa > Chordata > Actinopteri > Cypriniformes > Cyprinidae > Sinocyclocheilus > Sinocyclocheilus rhinocerous. The sequence continues at coordinate 699,684 of NW_015640435.1, read as the reverse complement.
TGTCACAGCCTTAAATTTCTCACATCTATCCAAATTCAGTCCTACTAAGTCATTTAATGGTCTGATTTGTGGAGTATGCAAGTCTCAAATTTGATTAAATAAAGAACACTCAATAAAGGTGATCATGTTTGCATTGCTTCTGGTCTGGTCTGATTTGATTTACAAATAATTAATGAATGCATGAGTGATCACTTACACTTGAGCCACAAATGAACAATCTGTCATTATTTACTCACTCCCACCAGTAATAAAGCATTACTGAAGGTAAATCAATGAAAATATTGACAGCCACCCTACCTCTCCTTGGCATGTTCATACTATTAAAAAAATGACGTTCTTCAGATTTTTTCAATAACTCAGGTGATCTAGTTGACAAAATTAGTCTGAATGATTTATAGTCATTCATTTGGTCACAGTGGTCCCTTATGTCTTTCCAAGCCTGTGTGACTGACTTTTTTTTCTGTGGAACACAAAGGATATTCTGAAAAATGATTCAGTTCCCATTGACTTTCATTGTATTTTTGTCCATCCAATGGAAGTCCAACTGGAACTGAAAATCTTTGGTTACCAACATTTGGTTACACTATTTTGATAGTCCACTTTAGACATTCTACTAACTATAATTAACGTTGCAACTACATGTCAACTAATTCTCATTAATTTGCAACTACATGTCTACTAACTCTCGGAGTACACTGTTAGGTTAGCTTTAGGGTTAGTAGAATAAGTTGACATTTACTTGCAAAGTTTCTCATAGTCAATATGTTGTGTGTTGTGGACTCATCAAAATAAAGTGTTAGAAAATATTAAGCAGACAGTCTACCAGTACTTTAATGACTGCTAGTTGACATCTAGTTGCAAAGTTACTTACTGTTAGTACAATGTCTAAAGTGGACTATCAAAATCAGAATCAGAATGAGCTTTATTGCCAGGCATGTTTACACATACAAGGAATTTGTTTTCGTGACAGTGCTGCCACCGATCTGGACGAGCTCACAGAGACTGTAACATCTTATATCAGTTTCTGTGAAGACATGTGCATTCCTACCAGGAATAAAGTGTTACCCAAATAAAGTGTTAAACAACATTGTAATTCCATTTAATATAAATTTAAATTACTACATGTTGTAGCGTCTCCGTAAAATCATGGATGGTCTTTGGGGTTTATGGCTTAAGAGACCCCTTTTAGCCTTTTACATTTGCATATAAATTACAGTCCTGGCCACAGACTATACATTTATATGGGTGCTAAATTGCCAAATAATTCTCCCCACTATCAAGGAGATGCTAAGCAGTCTACCACTATCATCTCCCCAACTGACTTCAAACAGTTT
>NW_015640435.1:694972-698164 GCF_001515625.1 Sinocyclocheilus rhinocerous | reverse complement strand
CATCAAAGACCTCCGTTGTCTATCGCATCAGGACTCTTGTTCAGCAATCGAAGCCAATGCAAGTAACCGTTTACAACTATTTAGATGCGTGTTTAAGTTTGAGCCCCCGTTTAAGGTGATTTTTTGATTCTTTGATGATTCTCATTAGGTTGTGGTTAAAATTGATGTGAAATACTGCCATCCTTTTCTTTTCTCTCTCTTTTCCTTACTGTGTTTCATTCTGTATGTGTTTTGCTTAGTTAGTTATATGTTAGATATAGTTTCATTTATTAAATCCCTTATATTCACAACTGATTGTCTCTGTTGCTGCTCACAATTCGAAGTCAATGAATGTTTTGAACCCTTGCTACATATGTTAAATTACTGCTAGCACTGCATAAAGAAGGAAAGCTACTTTCCTTGGCCAGGAAAATAATCTTTCCTTGAATTGATAAATGATTATATTGTCTGCTTGGTGGACGGACAGATCAAATAATTGTAATATTGATTCTGCTACAGTTAATTCTAAGATCTAATCTAAATATTTATTATTAATCATAACCAGTTATAATTAGTCATAAATATTTCCCTTTTGAGCTGATTTACTACAATGTATATATAATGTAATAATTTAAATTAGTAAATAACATGCACTCATGTCTGAAAACACTTTTTAAAGGTATGATAAACTGCACTATTTTTTTTTTGAGTACTTGTAAATGTTGATTTAAAAATAAAATGCTCATGATCAGGGAGAACAATTATGTGCTGAAAATTCACTTTTTATGTGAATAGGCCTTTAGAGACTGCACAATATGAATTATGTCTTCATGATTTGCTTCTGGCCAAGAGATAATAATCCTCTCCCGATTTCATAAATAGGATGTTTGTGAATGAAAAGGATGCAACATCATTTATTCAGAAGATTCACTAACAGACTGATTATTCTGTAAGACACTCAAAATATCTTCAATCACAGGAAACAGATGGAGGATTTGGCACACATAGCAAGCTATAAAACAATAGGTCTGACCCCTAACCTGACTTTGTATTAGACAAGAGGAAGAAGGGGGTGGGGGGGGGATCCCAAACAAGGAAGGCACATACTCAACTCAAGCCTTCTCTGAAGCATAATTTGTGTCAAAAGGTGAGACAGAAATGGAAAACTTCAATTCTCTGTTCTTATCATTCTCAGTTCATGGCTGAATGTGCATGTGAAAACAGCGTGTGTGATTATTAATCAGTCACGCTCACCGTGCAGCAAAGAGCTGAATTCATGATTACAATAGCTGCTATTGCTGATGACTGAACAACAGTCGATCCATACAGATTAGCTCAACTCCTAGATACAGATATAGATTAAGAGGATTAGTATGTTTTTCTTTTTTCTCATTTGTGTTAAAAACTGTAAACGCCTAAATTATTATTAAATAATTCACATCTAAATTTGGTCAGTCCATTTGTGGTACACCTTCTGCAGATCAATTGCTTTAAAAAGGAAAATACTGTCATGTCATACAGCTCAAATCTTTTTTGTGGAAGATAAATGGAGTTATTATCGAAATGTCAAAGTTGTCAAGTTATGCTGGAGTGTCACTGTGCCCCCCTGGTGTGTCTATAGAGACAGTAGGGGGTGGAGGATGAAAGTGAAAAAAGGAAGTATTTAATATCATATTTTGTGGCTTATTTTGTTCAATTTTAATATGCCAAATAGGAAGAAATGCACATCTCTTGCTTTCACATTCCGGTGGGGAAATGGAGAAGCGAATGCAAGCGGCAGAATATACTACACATCAGACAGTCATTTCAGCCGCTGAAAGCCAAAACCTGTGGATAATCAAAACCTTCTCATGTGAAGAACAGAAGTGCTGAGTACGGCGTTCTGCGTTTGAGGCCTGCACTCCAGTCACCATTTACTCAACACCAAGACACTGACAGCCATGAGCTACTTCTGAGGCACTACTTACTTTAATAATACGTTGAGGTATTGGACATGCTCTTTCCTGTTTAAAAGAAAATATTATTGCAAGTTTTGGAAAAAAATCCTTCACCAAGAGCATCGTTAGGTCTCTGAATTTTCGGAGAGAATTAGAAACAAATGCTGGGACTTTGAAAAAGCACCTCCAGATATTTCTCTCATGAGCTTCTGCTATTTCAGGCTTATCACAACAACTCTATCTGGGTCACTCCTACAATTTGGCCCCTTGTGGGCTTTAAAACTTTTGGAAAATGAAACATACTTATAAAAGTATCTGTATGCATAAAGAGACATGCAAACATTTTTAAAATCCATACAGGTCAATGACTTAAATTGAATCATTTAGAATTTTTTTTTTTAAAAAGATGACAAAATGCCTACCCCCATTATGAACACACAGATATATAATAGTCAAAAAAATGACTAGTACATAAATGTGCATTATAACGCTGCAGAAAATTAAATGACAAAAACAAAACTCAGAATTAAAATTCAAATGTGCATCATGTTATGTAATGGTGTGGACAGTAACATGGTATGAACTGTCATTATATGAACTGTGAATGATATCTAGCTAACATATTTGTGACCTAATGTTGATTTCATCCCTGTTAACAAATTTTTTGAACAAATTATTTTTATGACTTAAGAGATATACAAAAAACTGTGTTAAAATTACACTTAGCAAAAAAAAAAAAAGCTGTTGAGAATGTAATGCTAAACATTTGCATGGGAGGAAAATGCTTATTTTATTAAATATTTTAATGTGCAGTTCTGAGGCACACTCTAATGCAATAAATTAAAGATTTAAAATATTTAAAATGTGAATTTTAGTCCCACAGCAGTACCTATTATAAATACCATTAATTATTTTTAACCAACATATTACAGTATGGTTTAGTTTTATGTTAAACTAAACAAAAATAAAATAAAATAAAATAAATGAGCATTTTTGTGAGTCCATTCAATACATTTATCTGCTAAAAGTAAGATCTTTGGATTCTCATTTGAAAGCTTTTTTTTTCAGCAAATATTGATACATGCAATTATTATGATTAAGCATATGATGCATTTATTTTAATAAAAAAAACAACAACTGACAGCTCTGCTAAATATATATGTAGAAATGGTAACAGCTTACAATAAGGTCTTATTTGTTAACATTATGCATTATGTATCAAGAACTAACAATGGGTAAAATGTATAATAATAATAATAATAATAATAATAATTAT
>NW_015640435.1:687687-690779 GCF_001515625.1 Sinocyclocheilus rhinocerous | reverse complement strand
ATAATAATAATAATAATAATAATAATAATTATTATTATTATTATTATTATTATTATTAAAAATTGTATTATTAGTAAACATTTTAATTTATATTTCACAGTGCATTAACTAATAGGTACAACTTTTGATCTTAAGTGTATTAAATGTTGAGATTAACATGAGCTGAGATTAATAAATGCTGTAGAAGTTAATTGCTAGTTAATGTTAACTAATGTATTTACTTGTGTTAATAAATGAAACCTTGCTTTAAAGTGTTAACTCTTACATATATCTTAATATAAGCTTTTGATTCCTAAAGACACAAAATACCCAACAGAAAACAGCCGACTTCAGATTTAAAGAGGAAGGACAGTGAGTGTGTTCTGTATGATTTCAGTTTTTAAAGCATGTTTTTTGCACCACAACATAATTTGCATAATTTGTTGCACAACAACATTCATTATTTATTTTTCTGTTTAGGTACCCGTAAGATGAAAACTTCGGAATGAAGAGTTAAATGTCAAGGTACATTAAGCACCACACCAAGGCCATGTTTACAAATGGAACTTTTGACCTACATTCACCCCACAGCGTTTTTAGAATTAAAAAAAAAAAAAGAATATACACTGCTGCATATAAAAGTGTGAATGCAGTTCAAAATGTGCTGATGTGGAGAACATCAGGGGTTGGTGGCTCACATTGTGTTCAGTTTAGCACTAATACAGTCCTGCTAGCTGAAGTCTATTCACTCTGCACCAAAAAAATAAGTCTTTATTCTCAAAATGTCAGAAATGAATTCCTTGGGAGGCACAATAAAACTGCTTATTATATAGCAAACCGCATGTACTTTCAAAAATCTAGTCCAAGGAGAAAAAAAAAAATAGACTTGACATTCAAAGAGCTGAATTCTGCCACAGAAAAATGGCCTATTAGAAGTCCACCAAAACATATTCTCAAAGATATCTGTAGAGACATTTGGTGTGCACAAGAGGTTATGATAATTTGTGTTATACGATGAGAAAAATCAAATCAGATTTTGCATGTCTGCAGAAACAGAGTACACACGTTTTATAACAGGACTTAAAACTTCCCTCTCTTGCCTAAACCCAAATAAATACCACTTTTTTAAAGGAAATACTAGTGTCACCATGGGATTTATCAACTGATGTGTCAGTCATGAGTGATCAAACACTGGGTGGTCACGTCTGAAACGAACACATGATGCTGTACAGACTCAGCTGGCAAAGTAAGGGAAGGAAGGAGGTGATGACAGAGAGAGGAAAAAAAAAAAAAAAGACTAGTGCACTCCAGAGACAAGACATGGTCATGAAAACCAAATGAATCACACACAGCAAGATTCTCTTACGGCAGATGAAAAGACGTGCATGCCAGCGTTTGCAGTTAGTGTTTCTTAGCAGAAAGGAATTTGGAGTTTCAAGCCTTTGTGCAACACGAGCACCAGTTTTGACAAAACTGTGGTTTCTGCAGAAGAATGTGGTTACATCTCGAAATAAAAGATAAAATAAATCACAGTAAGGCCGAGTGGAGGATTCTGTATCACAACACAATAAGTATGAGCCCACAATGAGTGGATAATTAGAAACACTTGGTTTATTTTTTTGGGTTATTGTGGTCTGTTGAAACTTTCAAGCAAAAAGGTGGGAACATGGTTGGATAATGACTTAAAATATGGAAAAAAGAAAAAAAAAATGTTTAAGGTCTATTGTTTCAGTTGGTTAGAGAAACTCAATACTGTATATGCAACTTCAGGCAAAGAGAACCAAAACAAACTGAACTCAAATAATAGCCTTGGGTCCTAGATGTTGGCACTTGTTCTATACACAAAGGCAATAAAATATTACAAACGGTCCAAAAACCGGTGCATCCGATATCTTGACTTGTAGCATCGATGCCCTATCAGGTAATGACTTCACAGGCAGTGCTTTGCGCACAAAGGTACCTCACGAAACTGATTTTGGATATGCTTCCGAGGAAGCATAATGGTATAATGACCTACAACAGAATGTTTCCAGCCTTCGGATGCAACCCTGGTGTAACTGCAAATCATTTTAGTTGTAATGGGCAATGGTCAAATATACAGTATTTGAAATTACATAAGTGTAAATAAAACAAATGCATGCATTTTAATACTGGTAATTGTTATTAAAAAAAAAAAGAATACATATTTACTGAGAGTATATACTTAAGATAAATGGATTGCCAAACCCCTTAAGTTCTGTTATTGCTACACACTTATACGAAAAGTTGTCAAAATGCCCGTCTTGGAGACTATTCATGTAAATGCAGTCCGTTTTGTCTTAAGTGAACTTGAACAGTTGGGAGAAATATGGATGTCAAAATATTTGATCTATGCATCAGATCTTAAAGCAACAACGTAAACCTGCAGCCGCCGACTGCGTCATAAATGTTAATCAAACAAAATAAAAGGAGAAAATCACTCACGGCTCTTGACTGAATCACTTATCAACTTTAATAAGAATCATCTATATTTAATGTATACAGTGAAGATAATTTTTTACATTCATTACTTCATGAAATGTCTGTAGTAGGCTATTTCTGTAGAAGCCTTTACTACTGAAAAACTTTAAAAAACAAACAAAAAAAAATAATAATTTGTATTTTTGAGTAATACATTGGCAGTTTCTAGCTTCAAAGAAAAATAATTGTTCTAACATCTTTGCGGCAATATTTTTCATGGGTCCAAAAATCACCTTGGGTGTGCATTATTTTCTAATAATTCAACGGCCCATCAACAATTATTCCTTACATAATGTAATTTATTGTAAGTAATGTATCTATAAATGAATTAAAAAAAATAAAACAGTTTTGAGTTGGCTGTGACTTATGGAACGTATATGTAGGGCTTTTATACACAGTGGGCCTCATTCATGAAAAATTTGTAATATAGGAGTAAATTCTGAGTAATTTGTGCGTAAAACGGACCTTCCCGAAAACTCTCCTCCGAATTCACAAACACTTCGTACACATCAGATTTGATGGTGAAACATGTGTATGTTAAAGAATTCCAATCATTCATAAATAGGGCACTCGTGCACGCTCATTCACAATTAGCATAATCCCCGCCTATGAAT
>NW_015640435.1:666964-687629 GCF_001515625.1 Sinocyclocheilus rhinocerous | reverse complement strand
AATAAATATTCAATAACGTGTGTCCACCAAAAGCGTTTTTTGCCATCTGAAAAACTGTCAGGCGCTCTTCTTAAAACGGCCAGCTCGTGGTGCTGGAGAACGCTTTGGTGGCACAGCGTTTTTCTAGCTGAGAGACTCTTTGGTTGCTATAATTTGAAATATCCACGGCAGTAACGTATTACTAGTATCTCATCTTGAAGATTATTACTGAATATAAAAATGCAGTAACCAGCAATATTAACTTATCTATTGTTGTTCAGTTGTTGTACAAGTAGGACGGTGTAGTATTTGTCCTGCCCCTCCTCCATTGATTGGGAGTTTGCCAAAATAAACACAGAAGAACGTTTTACGCACCATTTACACGCGGTAAGGAGCAAGTGTAAATTTCTTTCCTACCAACTAACATTTTGAAAATACGAACATTTTTATGAATTCGAAAGCTTACGTCAGAACGGCTTTATGAACGATTTACACAAATTCGTTCTGCTCGTGTTTCATGAATGAGGCCCAGTGTGTACCATTGTACAGACTAGGTTTATCCCTCACAGCCTCATTTTCAGTCAAGAAAAAAAATTCAAAATGCCCTGTCTAAGGGGTCCGTGTACTTTGCCGTCCATTAATTTTACGTTTTTTTTTTTGTTTTTTTTTACCCAGAAATTAAAATGCAGTTTCTTCTTTAATGGTTCAAACACTGATGAATAGAATAAGCAGACACAAACAAATTTTGATTATTCAAAATTCATATTTCACTAAAAATCGTAAAAATTATATAAAGCTTGTTTTTTTATTGAGATAAAAAGGTACATTTTCTGCTCTTAAGGTCCCATTAACCAAGATACCTACTCCTTTACCCCCACCCTTGAATTTATACATTTACTTTAACGATTAATAAAGTCAAGTCCCACCCTATAATTTTTCACATTCTAAAACCTGTTTCACTCTGAAATGTGTCACAAAACAAATCAATTCAGCCATAAATTCTGTTACATGACTTTAAGTTTGCTAAGCAAAGCAGGACACTAATTATTAATAAAAAATCAAAATGTCAAGATGCAATAGAGGTTTGCTTTAGTTACATTTAAATGGTTAGTATTTTTCTAGTTGTAAATGTTAAATTGTTAAGATACTAATAAATAATAGATTTTCGTTGGACTCGGATTCGACTCTGCTGTTTGAGACTCGAACTTGAGTCCAACTCGGCCCATTTTGGATTTGGACTTGTCTCGGACTCGATTGGTTAAAGACTTGGACTCGACTTAGGTGGACTAGAACCCAACACTTGTATACACTACACCAGGGGTCTCCATCCCTGCTCCTGGAGAGCTACCGTCTTGCAAAGTTCAGATCCAACCCCAATCAAACACACCTGAACCAGCTAACCAGGGCGATCAGGGCTACTTGATAATTATAGACAGGTGTGTGTGTCGAAGGAGAGTTGGGACTGAAGTCTGCTGGAAGGTTACCTTCTGACCTCTGCACTGCACAAAGTCATCAAACCGCTGTTCCTTTAACACTGCACAACTGTTTTGGGTCTCATGAATTTGCTGTGGTTTGCACATCACACAACGGATTGCCGACTGGGGGTCACATATTACAGAATAGAAAGAATCCCCGACAACTATAATTCATGATATGATTGTTACTCACATGAATGAGAACTACAGTAAATTGCTTCAGATTTCAGGCTTTTGTCCGGGATCTCCAGAAAACAGTCTTTGAGTGAAAATCGGCCCTAAAATTGTGTAGCGTATACCCGGCTGTGCCTGAGTAATACTGTTGAGTCACAGTTGTACTGACAGATGGATGCTGAAGGAACAGACACAATATACGCAGTTCCTCCAGATACCATTAAGCACCGTAAATGTCCTTGCCCCTTAATTACTTTCAAATCTCCAGACCTCATTTGTCAAAAGAAAGTCTGCAGATAGTCTGCCGTTATCTAAAAGTCAGATGTGGCATAATATTAACTCTGGCAGGACCGCAGTCTGGATTCGGTCCACACTTAAGGTCATTACAAACTGAGTCCAACATTTTTGCACTTTAAAAATAAATACGACCTCAAGTTGTGTCAATCACATTCACACACTGCCTCCGAAACTTTCGTCCGTCATAAAAAAAAACAAAAAAAAAAATCAGATCGGGTTTGATATTCTGCATTTTTCGCATTCATAGCTAGAATTTTGAGAGGCGTTTTGACAATTCAGAGCCACCGTATAAGCGAACGCCAAAATCCAGAATGGCGTCTGACAAGTTGATCCACTTCGTCTCACAGCACAAAGCACTGTATAGGTCCTTGCACACCGAGTTCACGGAAAATGGTGGTCTTCTTTTTAATATGTGGCTGCAGTATCGCTAGCGAAGCATTAATTGAGCCACTGACATCCTGAAGTAAATTGCCTGTGATAATCCCGCTGCTCCTTAACTTCTTTCTTCTCTAGATCTCAGGATTGGACGGACACAATATTTCCTCTTTTTCTCTTTTTAAGAAGAGAAAGGAAAATCAACAAAATCATCCTCACTGCTTGAAGACTCCATTTTGTTTTGCTATTTTTTTATTTAGATTTTTTGCAACGGATTAATTAATACCCATTGGACTCAGTGTGCAAGGTTTCTGTGCGTGACAAATATTTAGAATGACGAATACGAAAAAAAAAACGCATACGAAAATTTCGGATTCAGTGTTGAAGGCTGTGATAATCCCGCTGCTCCTTAACTTCTTTCTTCTCTAGATCTCAGGATTGGACGGACACAATATTTCCTCTTTTTCTCTTTTTAAGAAGAGAAAGGAAAATCAACAAAATCATCCTCACTGCTTGAAGACTCCATTTTGTTTTGCTATTTTTTTATTTAGATTTTTTGCAACGGATTAATTAATACCCATTGGACTCAGTGTGCAAGGTTTCTGTGCGTGACAAATATTTAGAATGACGAATACGAAAAAAAAAAACGCATACGAAAATTTCGGATTCAGTGTTGAAGGGCCTTTACAGTCCTCAGATCCACCAGACTTGTGGTCTAAACTCTTTGAGGCATTTTCTTCATTGGTGGCCATCAAGACAAATCATCAAATAATAATAAATAAAATAATTAAAATGTCATAAAAATAACCATAATAAATCATTTCAAACACTTTTTGTAGTCATTTACTCACCCTCTTGTCGTAGGACACATTTCTCTTCTAAGACGGTCCTGCTGCTGCCCAATGAAGTGTGTTTATTGAGCTCCTCTAAAAGGACAGCTTGTTATTTCTTCTATGAAAGTCATAGTTGGTATTAGTAGTGCTGGACAGCTGTTCCAGATGGTATTTCAATGGGTTTAGGAATAATTGTAAGAAGCTGCCAAAAGCATTTAGGTGAAATAGAGTACAGTTAAAGACGATCCACGTTAACGAATACAAATACTGCTGGAGAGTTTTTGAATATGTAGAATAATGTGAAATCCAAGAAGTGCAGCTCAGACCCTCTGCAGAGTTGAGAATTTACTTGTGAATTAAAAAAAAATATTTGGTAGGTGAAGGATGCTAAAAGTGCATTGCTATTTTAAGACTGACTGGTAAGAAACTCTGGTGTGCAGAGTGGAAAGCAAAGTTTGATTTGTGTGATTTGCCGAAGTTGAAGCCCAAATTTCAGTGGAATGTACTCTTATCAGGACTTTTCTCACCTGTGAGCGAGTGAAGAGTGGGAAACAAAAAGCCCGGAATGCAGTTAGTGTCAAGTCAATACAGTCATTTTTCAGTCACATACTTTGAATACGAAAGCAGCATTTTCAACCAGTAGTTTACACTGTTAAAAAACAAAACTAAACAAAACAAAATAAAATACTGGTAATTTTCTGGCAAATTATTAACTAGGAATTTTACGGACATTTCAACTAACTCAAAAACACAATGCAATAAAGTGCAAAATTCAAAATACAAGTAAAACACCTTACAAAAATAAATACAGAAAATTCCTTCAAATTAAATACAGTACATTTATTTATTTATTTCATTGTATTTTCAAGTTGCACACTGTCTTGGGCTACATTATTATTATTATTATTATTATTATTATTTAATGCTTTTGAAAAAGGTATCTTCGAAAGCTCAAATGAACATCATTTATGTAAAGCAGATAAAATCACTATATTGTAAATGTATTATTCACTGTTGATGAATTTAATGCAGCCTTGCTTAATAAATGTATGAATTTCTTTCAAAAAAATATATTGCCAATTCAAAATGCACAGAATCTGAAAGGTCATATGCAATCCGAACAGGTACAGCACATCTGTCCTTAAATAATATTTGGAAAGCAAGTGCTACACAACATTAATGCTTGGAGAGAAAAAAAAAACCTCTATGCTTATATAAATATGCAAATGTTATGCAAAAAATGCTGTGCATGGAGACGCACTGTTTTTAATTTGCTGTCTAAAGTTTAGAAATGTGACTGTTCACAGTTTTTTTTTTTCCCCACATTTAGCTCATTTCAAGACTTTGAGAGGAGCTTACAAGATTTTGAGCTTTAAAGAGTTGATCAAAAGCTGCAGTAATGGCCCACATTTGCAGTGTTTATACAGTGACAGTACTTGGTCGCTGAAAATGTATAGTATTTCATCAGCTAAAATGCAATCTGTTGATTTTGTCAAGCACTTTTAAATTTGCTTGGCAGTTACTACCAATTGTGAATATTTGGAAAGAACCAACTGAAAAGCACAAGTACAACATTCATGTAGAAAATATCATGGAGAGCTTGGCAAACTGACATGAAAATAACGTCCTGACATGGAGCGTCTTTCTGTTTATTTATTCAGACGATGAGCCACATCAAGGGCTCATTTGGTTATCTATTTTCTTCTTAAATTCCTAATGAATTTGCTGACCTTGGCAACATATTAAAACCAGCTGCAGGTCAGCTTAATATGAACAAACCGAGAGATGCATTAATGGCTAATCAAAACAAACAGTGTCTCTTGGGGCTGAATAAATTAAGATAAAGACTTGTAAATAGGCCCTGGCCATTCTGCAAAGAGTAAAGTCGAAATCAAAGATACACAGCACCAATTAACAAGCAGAGTGGGGCAGCAAATGGCAAAATCATTAAATTTTTAATTGGAACCAATCAAAAGGATCACATTTTTCATCCAGTTTTTTGTTCTCTCTCTCTCTCTCTCTTTTCACATTTCCCTTTGGGAGCGATTCTTTCCCCTTTTTATATTTTCCTTTCCTCTGATCTTTGTTTCTTTTTTATAATTTTAATGGTCTCACATCGTAATTGTGACTGATTAGCACTCACCTAATTTCAGTACCGTCCCATTGCTTCTTCTTTCTCAGAAGGAAAACAAAAGTGAGTGCTCTCCTACAGTTGGACGTGACATTCTTGGGAAAGCTGACATGGTACAATCTACCATAGAGTAAGTTTATGGTATTGTAGGTTGCTGGGATTTTTCCCAGAACCCTGTTATCTTAGTGGAAAGCAGAGCTCCATTGACATTTTAAACAGCTTGTTACAATTAAAATAAGAACACTTTCATATCTCCAGTGAATACATTGGAGTTTGACTAGAACGTGCTATAATCCACTTTTCAAAAGGACACATAATCAAACTGCTAAATCTTATTTTAGGTATTACACTAATGAATAAACAGCCGCTCTATTCTTTATCCTGGTTGGTAGACCCTATATTACGGGTCAGTGGATTAGGCTGGCCAAGATGCAATTAGCAGCTGATAATTGTTAGCTATAATTAACAAGTTCATCACTTGAAGCAATCAGACAACTGGCCATGAGGCTCCAATGACATTCATGTCCAATAACTCGTGTCCAATGGCACGAGTCACATACGTGAATAGACCAAAAATAATGATAAAATTACATAAACAAACAAATAAATAAAATCAGTAGTTTGTCTTGTTTTCTAGCACTATCTAACCATTCTAAAAAATCTAACCATTATTAAAAAAAAAAAGATTCATTTCTATGAGAAGCATAAAATAAGTCTTATACAATTCTGCTTCTATAAAAATGTTTAAATAGTTGGTAACAATTTGCAATATGGCTTAAATAATATTCGATAAGCAAGTGCTACACAACATTCATGCTTAAAAAATAAAGAAATTAATAAAACAAATACATAAAACCTTGATGCTTATATAAATATGCAAATTTTATGCAAAAATTCTGTGCACTGTTTTTAAGTTGCTGTCTATAGTTTAGAAATGCAACTCTTCAAAATCAGATGGATGATAGATAGATAGATAGATAGATAGATAGATAGATAGATAGGAGTGGCACTACCAATGAATCACAATATTTACATCCTAAAAATGTAATATATTTTTAGGATACAATTTTCTCCTAAGAATTTAGGATAAAGTGCTTTTTTTTCTATGTGTAAAGTGATTCTCTGGAATGTTTGTGTCAATCGTGAATCAGACTGAAAACAGATGCGCTCAGGCCATATGCTGAACACAGATGGGTCCAATGAATAATAGCTGAACTTTATCAGATTGCCGAACAGTTGCCAGATCAAGGTCAACAACAGCTTCCTTTCAGGTTGGAGACGCAGTCAAATCAGAAAGAAACACGCTGTATACCAGACTCCCACTACAATAAAACTTCCCAAGGTGGATCTGGATTTGGCATCTGAACAATATTGCCTGTGCCAAAACAGGGGGGCTGTAATTCAAGTCACCTCAGGAAATTAAGCACAATCATCTTTAATAATTACATTCTTTTAAGAATGTGCATTCTGCACTGGTTCTGAATTACAGAGCGGGCCCAGAACAGGGTAATCAAGAGTATAATTTAGTTAATGGAACTTGAATGGACTTATCCTCTGATATTAATAGCAGCCGCATTAAACGCTGCTCGTCTTCTTTCTATGCTACATTGATTGTATGTAGTTTTTCATCAAACCTAATCAATGCGGTCTGGACTTGATAGCTAGCTTGAAACACAATTGAGGCCAAGGCTAACCTCACTATAACGAACAAATAAACATGCAGCCAAGAAAAATAATAATGCAACAATGTCCTTGAAATCTTGTCTATTTTTGGTTGGTTTCACTGAATAATTTAATGTTACAGAAATTAGCTGGTTACAACAGAGTTAGAATGTTAATAGCAATGCAGACGCAAGTAGATGTATCATTTATTTGTTATGAAAGTCCAATTCATAAAGCAAGATTGTAGAATGCAATGTGATATTGTGAAATTTTTCAGCTTGCAATGATCATTTCAAGCCCTTAATACATGCATTATCTATACAGACATTCTCTTCTCTACAGTGACTTTAACAGGCTGCATTCTTCTGCCAAATTATTTCAGTGGAGGATACTCAAGTGGCCGTAAGGAATGTAATAGAAAAGAAGAACAGCTATTGTATTTAACTTAAGAGTTCTAAGGGCTGTATTTGCCAAGAGTCTAATCAAAGATAAGTTATACTTGTGCCAAAATCCTCCAAATTCAGTTTGGGAGGTCGTTTTATAACCGGAGGTAAAGAACGGATTGTTTCTGGATCTGGATAGGTTAAGCACCTTTTAAGTGGAGAATTAGATGACGGGACACAAACTGATTGCAGCGGTCAGGCTGAGGTGAACAGAGCTTTATAAAAGAGCAACTCCTCCGATGAGGACAAGTGGAAGAAGAAATTTGATCAAATAAAAACATCTCCAGTTTTCACAGATCAGATAAAGATGCAGTTAAGATTGTGCAAACTTTCAGTAAATGTATGACTGGTTTTACTTGAAAATACACAGATGGAGCTTGCTGTATATCTTATATTCTCTGTAACTGCATCTGCTTAATAGTCATTTGAGTGTTACAGAATTTTCACAAAAATTGTATTGTTTAATATTACTTAATGTGTTTGGAGTTTAAAATGCTATTGCGCACCAAGTTGTTTCAAAATTTCACAGATGGTAACCCTGCTGGAAAAAACATACAAAACAAAAACAAAAAAACAATAGAAACCATCACAGAAATTCTACAAATAGCCTACCATTACAAACATTACAAACCATCAACTTTTAACCATTATAACCATTAAAAAATGGTTTCCTGTAGTGTGTTTTGGGACATATTCCATTAGGATTTACATGTAGTGGTTTTAACAAGCCACCAATAGAAGGTGATCAGTTACCAGTAGAAACCCACAGGGTCCATTACAGTTTCCATTAAAACCAATACAGGTCCCAGTAAAAACATTTTGTAATGGTGCCTTTTAAACTGAATTGTGCAGTTGTATTACAGATGCAATCTTTGTCAACTGGAGCTTTAAAGGGATAGTTCACTCAAAAATGAAAAATTTGCTGTTAATTTACTGACCCTCAGGCCATCCAAGATGTAGGTGACTTTTTTTCTTCAAGCCTGTATGTTTAGTCTGTATGAAAAAAAATGTTATAAATGCAGATTGTTATTAAATAAAGGCTATACTGTGTGTTTTTAGTGATTGAAAGACACCAGTTAATAATTTTTAATAATTTTGTTAAACTATAAAAATATATAATAACTAGTTCCACAGCAATTTCTTATGATGCACAAATAATAAATCTTAGTTGAGGTAACATATAAAACACATGGAGTAAATGGTTCAATTTTAATTGACATAACTTGCTGTAGTTTTCTAAATGTTTGACCAATTAAAAAATTTTAGCTGAGTGGACTATAAAACTAGTTCAGTAAAGGTTGAGCCAACTAAAAAATAACAATTCAGATAACACTTTGAAGAGAGAAATTGACTGAACGTAAAAGTTCTGTGGAACTAGTTACTAAATAATAATTATTTGAAGCAGCTTGACATTTTTTACAGTGCAGGAATGAGTCTTTCATTCACATCACTAATGCTATTCTCATTTAGAAAAGGTCAAAGAAAAACAGCATTACCCATCTAGACATGGTCATTAAAGGGATAGTTCACCCAAAAATGAAAATTTGATGTTTACCTGCTTACCCCCAGGGCATCCAAGATGTAGGTGACTTTGTTTCTTCAGTAGAACACAAACGAAGATTTTTAACTCAAACCGTTGCAGTCTGTCAGTCATATAATGGAAGTGAATGGGAATCACGGCTTTGAGAGTCAAAAAAAAAAACATAAACGAAACCAAATTAAACCCTGTGGCTCGTGACCATACATTGATGTGTAAAGACACGAAACGATCGGTCTGTGCAAGAAACTGAACAGTATTTATATCGTTTTTTACCTCTGATTCACCGCAATGTCCGAAATGTCCTGAGCGCATTCTCAACAGCCGGCATGTGACGTGTCTTCTTCTTCTTCTTGCTTTAAGGCGGATCGGAGACTTATAAGTGCATTACCGCCACCTGTCTCTCAAATGGAACATTGACACTCTATCTACAATCTCAATTAGGAGTGTTAATGGTCCATTTGAGAGATAGGTGGCGGTAATGCACTTATAAGTTTACGATCCGCTGTAAAGCAAGAAGAAGAAGAAGACGCGTCACATGCCGTCTGTTGAGAACAAGCTCAGGACTGTGTTCTACTGAAGAAACAAAGTCACCTACATTTTGGATGCCCTGGGGGTAAGCAGATAAACAACAAATTTTCATTTCTGGGTGAACTATCCCTTTAACAGCATAAAAAGGTATTCATCTTTGGGTACTAAAATGACATCTTTCAATACTCATCTCTCTGTGTGGTAAGCCTGTAGAGATAGTGAAGGTGGAATCCATGTGGCTTCGGCAAGTACAACTTGCCATCAAAATAAATCATAAATGGTTAATTATGACTTTGTTGAGTATTAAACAACATTTTTTTTTTTACAATTAAATCTGTTGTCTTGACCTAGGGTCAAAAGAAGGACAAAGATGGTATGTAGTGTGTGTCATCTTTGCAATCTGTCACACACTCTCTCTCTGGATGTGTCTGTCGAGTTATGAGGTGTCCCGTGCCGGCGCTCAAGGCTGCATGCTGTGCTGACTCTGCAGTTTGAACATGCTCTCCTCAGCATGCAGAGACCGCTAAGTCATCTCTCAGTCCCAGGATATTATTCCCACAGACTTCCAAGCAGCCACAGAATGACAGGAGAATACACTTTTCAGTGAATATCTTTATTTTTTGTTAGTCTAGTTCAAATAATATGAAGAGAGGGGGTCCAACACAAACACCCAACGACCTCTCTCTGTCTATATACACACACATAGTTTTTTTTTTTTTTTTCACAAAAATCTGTCGGTACAACATCATATATTTAGTTGTTTGTCATTTTTATAGTATTATTCGTCTTTCTGTGGAATCTAAAAATATATATAATGATAAAAAAAAATCCTCTTATCAGCATGACAAGCTTGGAAAAAAAAAAAAAAAAACTTTTAATTTTTTTCTCAGAGCACCACAGATTCAACTTTGGGGCTACTGGTAATGCCAGTGCATCTTTGGAAAAAGCTATTCCATCAGGGCTTGATTGAAAATCTGGAGTAGCTGAAGCCAGCCTCTATTTCATGTGCCCATGTCCTTGGTTTTCATCTTCAGAAGGTGTCTGGGGACCTGCAGATAGATATAGGAAATTTGAGCAAAAACGAATGTCTCAAGCAAAATAAATCAATTCAGGCACAGACTGCTGTGATCTCAGTATCAAGCTTGGTGAGGATTCTCATCACACATACCGTCAGCAAGGGTAATTTCAAACAGTCTCATAAAAGGGAAAAGGGAAAAATGAACTATTTTGGATTGACTATTTTTTCTTAAAGATTTGCTAGACTTCATTATGGGACACTGGATTTTACACTAACAATTATTTTAGGTGTAACCCGTTTCTCTATTTAAAGCTTAAATGATTGTTTTTTTTTTACATAAGGGTCGAATGTTAGTGTCTGTATGTTTTTCTTCTTTAATTTATTTGAAATTATTTCTTTTTATTCAGCAAGAACAAATTAAATCGATCAATGTACAGTAGAGACATTTATAATGTTATAAAATATTTATATTTTAAACATGCTGTTCTGTTGAACTTTATATTCATCAAAAAAAAAGAAAGAAAGAAAGAAAGAAAGAAAGAAATTGATAAGCAAACCCACATATTAGAATGATTTCTGAAGGATCATGTGACACTGATGACTGGAATAATGCTGAAATAATTATGCTTAATAATAATGCTGAAAGTTCAGCTTTGCCATTACAAGAAATTAAAGCCATTTCAACAAAGTACATTTTAAACATTAAAAACACAACACACACACACACACTGTATAAATAGTGTGGAAATATATCAGTTAATATATTTTTTATTCAATTTTTAGAAAAAAAAAGAACAGTTGTGCTGTTATTTCTGAAAAACTTTTTTTCCCCTTAAAAAAATAAAAAATAATAAATACAATGCTTGGGCTATATATTAATAAATTAATAATTAAGAAAACTGAAACAAACTTAAAACTAAAAATTAAATACAATTTTAAAGGTGCCTATAGTTAAAGAATTGAGACGACTTTTGTCAATTAAGTCATCCTTGTCATTTTTATATCATCATGATGCTCATGTAGGTTTACTCTTTGAAATGAAAATACAGAAAATTCATGCCTGATAATTCAGTTAAATTTCTTTATAAGTTAAACAGTTCTGAGGAGGAGAAGTATTGATTGAGGGATGTGCAGATACAGGCAAATTCTGAAAATCTGAAGCTATAATAATGAATAATTAATAAAGGCAATCTCTTCATGATATAATCGATTTTTGCTCTAATTAGTATTTTATTCTGCTTTGGAACTCAAACTGTTGGCATGCATTATTCAAGACTGATTCAAAATCCTGCCATGACTTAGAATCATTTTACAGTTCATTAGACTTTATAGAAGCTGTATTTTTAAAAATATTTGATTAAGTGTTAAGACAAAACGTGCAAAAACAATTAGATGCCTAATGCATTACAAAGCTGAATGAGGAATGCTGACTGTAAATCATAATCACACGCATACGAATGATTGGGTTAATACCTTTGAGAGGAATCGCAGGATTATAAACTCAAGTCAAAACAAGTCATTTATTTTTCTTGTTAATCAATGTGGCTTTTTAATCACCCGAACAGTTGGAAACGAGGTGCGTTTGTGCCTCACAGACGTGTTTTGTAAGAGGTTACATGTCGTCTGTTCTCTGTTTACAAGCAAGTCTTAATTAACAGATCCACTGATCTTTATTAAAACTGTGCATATAATTAATAAATGGCATGTAGTTTTGCGCAATTCAGATGTCTACATATAGAGTATGCTATACAAACATGAGATTATGTTGTTTTGTAATTACCCTAACTCCATGCACTGTCCTTACACAGTGAGTGCTCTGAAGTCATATTTGGAATGTAATTATGATAATGTTTACCAAGATAAACACATCACAACTCTCCCACTTGCTAGGGGTTAATTACAACTTAATGACAATCTTGGGAAGTAGTGAAGATTTACTCACACTCATTGGATGGTTTGGATTAATATTTAGATTTTTTTTTTTTTTTAAATCAAAAACTTGTTTTTAATTATCCCCTGTGCAGAGAATCTCTTATCTCAGTATGGGGTTAGACTCAGTGAGTATGACGGCACATCTCACCAACGAACATGTCCAGTCGGTGCTGAACTGCATGAGTTCCTTCAGAGGCAGAACAGTGGTACCACTGAATCATTTTCAGAGGCTCATGGGGCATATGGCATCTGTAGCCGCAGTCACGCCACTTTGATTGCTTCATATGAGACCACTTCAGCACTGGTTACACTCCCGAGTCCCGAGATGGGCACGGCGCCGCGGTACACATCGTGTCACCATCACACCGATGTGTCGCCGCCTATTCAGCCCTTGGTCGGACCTTGCTTTTCTACGGGCCGGGGTGCCCTTATAACAAGTGTTGTCACGACAGATGCCTACAATATGGGCTGGGGCACTACGTGCAACGGGCAGGCAGCTTCAGGGTCCTGGACAGGACCTCGACTGCTTTGGCACATCAACTGTCTGTAGTTGTTAGCAGCATCTACGATCACGTCGCATGTCTCAAGTCACCCGCCATCTCCTCCTCTGGAGTCAGACGCGGCTCAAATCGCTGCGCGCTGTCCACATTCCGGGGAGCTCAATCGTGCGGCCGACGCACTCTCACAACATCTCACTTTCCCCGGAGAATGGCGACTCCATCCCCAGATGGTTCAGCTGATCTGGAGTCGATTCTGGGAAGCTCAGGTGGTCCTGTTTGCTTCCCACGAGTCTTCCCACTGACAGTTGTACTATTCCCTGACCCAGGCCCCCCTGGGCACGGACGCACTGGCACATAGCTGGCCTCGGGCTCTACGCAAGTATGCGTTTCCCCCAGTGAGCCTGCTCGCACAGACACTGTGCAAGGTCAGGGAGGACGAGGAACAGGTCCTGTTGGTTGTGCCTTACTGGTCCACCCGGACCTGGTTTTCGGAACTCATGCTACTCATGACAGCCCCTCCCTGGCGCATCCCCCTGAGGAGGGACCTCCTTTCTCAGGGGCTGGGCACCATATGGCACCCACGTCCAGTTCTCTGAAACCTCCATGCGTGGCTTCTGGACAGGACGCGGCAGACCTAGTGACCTACCGCCAGCGGTGGTAGACACTATCACTCAGGCTAGAGCTCCCTCTACGAGGCATGCCTATGCTTTGAAGTGGAGTCTGTTCACGAATTGGTGTTCTTCTCACCGAGAAGACCCCCGGAGATGCTCGATTAGAGTCGTGCTTTCTTTCCTGCAAGAAGGGTTGGAGTGTAGGCTGTCACCCTCCACCTTGAAAGTGTATGTCGCTGCTATCGCAGCACGTCACGATGCAGTGGATGGCCGGTCCCTGGGAAAGCATGACCTGATTGTTAGGTTCCTGAGGGGTGCCAGGTTGAATCCTTCTAGGACACCCCTGATACCCTCCTGGGATCTCTCTATTGTCCTGGCTGGACTTCAGAGGGGTCCCTTTGAGCCACTTGATTCAGTTGAGCTAAAGTTCCTGTCTCTTTAGACAGCGCTCCTTATCGCGCTCACTTCCATCAAGAGGGTCAGGGACCTCCAAGCATTTTCGGCAAGTGAAGAGTGTCTTGTGTTCGGGCCGGCCTACTCTCACGTTATCCTGAGACCCCGGCCTGGATACGTGCCCAAGGTTCCCACCACTCCCTTCCGAGATCAGGTGGTGAACCTGTAAGTGCTGCCCCCGGAGGAGGCAGATCCAGCCTTGGCGTTGCTGTGTCCTGTAAGAGCATTACACATATACGTGGACCGCACCCTGAGTTTCAGAAGCTCTGAGCATCTCCTTGTCTGCTTTGGAGTCCAGCAGAAAGGGAAGGCTGTCTCCAAGCAGAGGTTGGCCCACTGGAAAGTGGATGCCATCGCCTTGGCTTACCAATCCCAAGGCGAGCCGTGCCCCCTGGGGGTGAGAGCCAACTCCACTCGGAGTGTTGCCTCCTCTTGGGCGCTGGTGCACGGCGCCTCTCTTGCAGACATCTGTCGAGCTGCCGGCTGAGCAACACCTAACACCTTCGCGAGGTTTTACAACCTTCATGTAGAGCCGGTTTCTTCCCGTGTGTTGGGTAACAGGTAATTGGCGGGAAGAACTGGCTCGGTGTCATGCTTGCTGCGCCATTACCCCTCACATGGGGATGCGAGCGTCTTTCTTCTCCCAGCAGAGTTCCCCGGTTGGCGAACCCTGGTCGAGCATCCTCCAGTACCCTTGGCAGTCAGACTTGGCGGAGCAGTCTGACGCCAGGCCCAGTACTGGTGTTAGCATGCCCGGATTCCCGGTCAGCCCCTGTACTGGGCTAGGTGTCCATATGGCTTGATTCCCTACGGGTAATCCCATATGTGTATTCTTCCACGGTAAGGTTTCCCTCTCGGTAAACCCGTGTCTTCCCTTGACAGAGGGTATACTCTAAGGTAGGACCTGCCTCAGAGACCCATTCCATATGTAGTACTGCGCCCTGGGTCAGTCCATATCAGTATCTCCACATGTCACCTACCCTACGTGTAGGATGTGGTCTCCGTAGGAACCTTTTTCCTTAAGGCTCGCTTTCCCATTGTTCTGCCAGGCTGAAAGAACAAATAGGAAATATTTGAAGCAATCTTTCACTGAAGGTTGAAATCCCTTCCAAAAAAACTTTATTTGTGGACAGAACAGCAGCATGGCCTTCTTCAGCAGCGATGTACTCACCTTTATGTCGGTCACTACGAATTATGTCGAACGACATATAAGGGTCAATGGAAAATGCCACAACCTGAACACCGTCACAACCCTGTGGCACTGCAATTGTTTTACGTTTTTAGGTATTTGTATAAAAACAGTAGTCTAAATACATTTAGTATAAATGCATAAACGACATAGCTTAATCACAAAAAAACACTGTAATTATATTTCATTACTCCTCCTTCAATACATTTAATACGTCTACATTAATAATATAATAAAATTCAACACGAATACCCACATTTCTGACACAATACGGTGCAGTTAATGCTACTACAGTAAATCTATGGTAAATGATGGTGATTTGTAGATTAAAAAGTCTTCTAACTGTATCATTGCGCAGTGTTTCTGCTGTTTGTCAGTGCTTTGTCAGAGTTATTTGTGTTGTTCGCTGAATTCAAGCGCGTCACACTGGATCTCACAGCACTGTTCAGCGTCGCGTGACCAAGACTCATCAGCGAGTAATGCATCTGCTCTAGTGAGCTTGTGCCGCGCCGCTGTTTGAGCTTTAAGTCGAGCGGATAAACGGTCCGAGTGGCACACTTCAAATGACTAGCGCTCTTTTGTTCCGCCTTTGCCGCATACACATTATATTGATCACTTATTGAACTCTTCATATCGTTTATCGAGGAAATTTATATCGCACAATAATTATCGTTATCGATTTATCGCCCAGCCCTAGTTTGAACTCTCATTTTGACGGCACCCATTCACTGCAGAGGATCCATTGGTGAACAAGTGATGTAATGATACATTTCTCCAAACTTGTTCTGATGAAGAAACAATCCACATCTTGGATGGCCTGAGGGTGAGTCAATTTTCAGCCAATTTTCATATTTGGGTGAACTTTTCCTTCAGTGACAGATACTGTATAATTTAAGAGAAAAGCCCTGATTAGGACTTAAGACCCGTTCACACCAGGAACGATAACTATAAAGATAACGATAAAGAAATAGTTGTAAAAATCTTTCTCAATATTAAAGAATAGCAGAGTCCACACCACAACTATAACGATAAAGGTACAGAGAAACGATATAGTTGGAATCACTTTCAGAACGATTTTTTTCCAGCTGATGAACGATAAAAATATTGACAGCCAATCGTAATCAATCCTGCTGTCACAAGCTCGAGAATTTAAATAGGTAGATGAGCATGTGCTGAGAATAAACAAACGATATTGTCCGCTGGTGTGGACTCTAGTTATCTTAGTCATCTTTATAGTTATCGTTCTTGGTGTGAACAGGCCTTTAAACTCTTGACATCTCGCAACCCCAAGCATAAAAGCTCATTGAGGCTTATTACCATTGTAAGATAACCAGAAATGTCAAATGGAAATGGAGAGAAACAGAAATCGCAATCACCATTAAAATACAATGAATTGTGCAGCTTTATTATGACATACTGAACATCTAAGTTGTTCTTACAGCCAATCCAAAACACAGTCACAGTATCTGCCTGAAAATAGGGACACGAAGTGGTGGTTTCCTTCATTCTCCACAACCCAGCACTCATGTATGGCCTGCAAAACTGGGGAATCACACTTTGCAAATGTTGTGTTTAGCACAAATTTTGTAGGCACATTTGGGCAGTTAGCTGATTTACTTTACATTTACTCTACATACAAACAATGCTTACACGGGATGCAATTAATTCTTAGTGAATTAATATGAGATTTTATGAGATGAGCGATGCCTGATTTGCAATGATGTAAATATTTTAGTAGCTATTGTTGATGTGATTAAACTGTGCTGAACATCTTCCACATTGCAGCTTTCTTCAAAAAAACGTTTAAAGTTCGATTAAGGTAAATGTTAGCAACAGAAACTGATCTGATGAAGATACTGTATTATTTTTACAGTGTATTTCAGAAGCAGATATACATAACAACATTCCCCCATACAGACAGACGATTATTAAACAGGTCACATGCTATGTGAATGCTGCACTTATCTAATCAATGTTGTTATTAACCTTGGATTAAACAAGGCCCTGG
The DNA here is from genome assembly GCF_001515625.1 of Sinocyclocheilus rhinocerous. Classification (NCBI taxonomy): domain Eukaryota; kingdom Metazoa; phylum Chordata; class Actinopteri; order Cypriniformes; family Cyprinidae; genus Sinocyclocheilus; species Sinocyclocheilus rhinocerous. Next base: position 670,481 of record NW_015640435.1, on the reverse strand, counting down.
GTTAACATTTTCTGGTTTAAATGCCCTTAAGCATGTATGCATGCTGTTCATATAAATGTATATCATGTATACAGCTGCTTCATTAGCAAATTATCTCTACTTATCTATGGGATTTGCAGCCAACCTTCTTGGCATCAGTTAAGTGGTTTGAAACAGGTGCTGCTTGCCAATGTGAGATATGAACTCTCACGTCTCACGTCAAACAATATGGTAAACAAGGTAGCATTTTTTCTCTTCATGGAATAGTTTGATGTTAGCTTGTTGCTAAACCAGCATACTCTAAATACAAATGTTGGGTAAAACTATGCAAGTTTTATTGACTATTTCCAGTTTTAAATGAGGAAAAAAAGTTTATTTATAATATTGTTTTTTTAAAGTTTGTAGCATTATATTTTAAAATAAATGTATAATAGTAAGCAAACGCCATATTCTGTTTTAAGTGCATGCTTTTTTAAAAACTCTGTTCATAGATAATTTTCTTTGTAATGGGTTTTCCATGGTGAGCACCTGGATCCACCGGTTGTTGCCGTGCTTCAGTGCTGACAGAAAGCACGTTTCTTTGTGCAGCCCTCTGCTTTCAGCAACTATGCACAGCATGCATAATCATGAACAATATGCAAAGTGTGATTACATCTCAGCATGATAACAATGTCGATTCAACAGCACTTGCCCAAATGAAAGACTGACAGAATGGGAATTTTGTGCCTTGTTGTTGTTTTTTTGGCTCAGAGAAATGCACGTTCATAAATATAAAATGTGCTACATTTGTATGGTAAAATGTGAATTCTCAGGGTTCTTTTAAAAAAATAACAAGCTGCAGTTACATGTAAAACACTCGATTGTAATGTGCAACCAAGCTGTATACTGCCAAGACTGAGTTTTAATCTTTGCTAAAACATTTTCTAGTTCTGAAATCTTCTCTCAGATGCATTCCGTGTTATGAATAGACACTTTTTGTTTTTTTTAAATAGATCAAATACTGTGGCCGTAATAATCAAGTACGAAATGAGTTCCCACCCAGAGTCAGTTCAGTGCGCAAACCCTACTACTGGTGCCTGGAAATAAACACGAATGAAACACCTCATGCAATCAAATCCTCAAACATTCTTTGTCCAAAATGTTAAATAACCTCATCTGTGTGATTTCAGAAAACACCTTTGGAGACTTGTTAAAAGGTTATGAAAATGATGTTTTATTCACCCTCAAAGCATCCTAGGTGTATATGAATTTCTTCTTTCAGACGAATCTAATCTGAGTTATATTAAAAATTTTCCTTGCTCTTCCAAGCGTTGGAACGGGAGTAGGCGGGTGTTTTTGTTCAACAGTCCAAAAGTAGTCAAATAAAGCACATCCATCCATAATAAAACGTGCCTCACACAGCTCAACTTTTTTCTCACTTCTGCTAACTGTTGTTGGCCGATGCCGTAGGACGTACGTGTCACGCACGCGCCGGTGAGAAGTGACGAACGCAGAAGAGGAGAGAAAGCAAAACAAAAAGCCGGTCACCAATTAGAAGCACAAAATGAGGATTTGTAAAGAAAAATGTTGGAGGATTTCGATATAAGCCAAGAGGAAAGTGGTTTTCCTTTGCTAAAGTAAGGAAACTTTGCTTCCTTTGCTCCTGTAAACAAACTCGCGAGAAAGGCACATGTGTTGCACATACGTCCGACTTCATCCTAGAGGAACGGCTTGCACGTATGACAGCAGAAGTGAGAAAAATGTATTTATTCCATTTTAAATATCGATATTTTTCTTACAAAAATGCATTGGTTTGCTACAGGAGGCCTTTATTCAACCCCCACAGCCATGTGAGGCATGTTCTATTATGGATGCACGTGCTTTTTTGACTACTTTTGGACTGTTGAACAAAAACACCCACCTACTCCCATTCTAACGCTTGGAAGAGCAAGGAAAATGTGTAATATAACTCTGATTGGATTCGTCTGAAAGAAGAAATTCATATACACCTAGGATGCTTTGAGGGTGAGTAAAACATGGGCTAATTTTCATTTTTGGGTGAACTAACCCTCAAGCATCCTTCGTATGGAAGCCCTTAATTTGTCCAATTTTTTTTTTTTAAATGTCATATCACTGTCTTCAATAAAATAAAAACTATCAATTAATGTTTTTTTTTTATTATTTACCTCTAAAAGTACCATATTTTTATGTAAAATATGCTTATTTTTTATATTATATTTAATATTTCTATACTTCAGTAAAATAAAAATCATTCCAGTAAGTTCAGACAGCCAAAACCTAAAATGTTGGTGACATGTGGTGACATATGACAATAAAAAAATATCAAAAATATCAATAGCCACTATATGGCTGTAGTACTCAGTGGCTGCATATAGGCTGAAATCTATAAACCATTGTTGCAATGAACTTAACCTCTTAAGTTTTAGATTTGATCACATTAAAAGAATAATTAAAAAAAATGTGTAGAATTAAAAAACAAAACAAAAAAAAAAAAAACATTTTTGTTGGGTGAGACTATACCAAGATGCCAAAATATGCTTAAAGACAAATCTGACCATGCTACAGTGTTAATTTTGACAGGCATTTTTGATTTAGCCTTAGTCTTTATCTTGAGACGAAAATGCTTAATAGTCACATTTTAATAGTCACTTGAGTCTTTCATAGTTTTAGTCTAGTTTTAGTCAACAAAGTCATTGCATTTTTGTCAACTTTTAGTCATTACTTTTAGTCATTATTTTAGTCAAACTGCAGTTACCAACATTTATTTTGGTAGCTATTTTATGTTGTCTTCAAAAAAAAATTTTTTTTTTCATTAATTCTTCTCTCTTTAGACCAAATCAATAACTATCCCTTTAACAGTAGTGAAAAGGGAGCAACTATAAAAATAATAGTTGTTCATATAGATAATATAGATAATATATAGAATTTTTTGAAAAAGAAGCACAATAAGACAAATACGAAAGAGATACAAATTAGACTCATTTTTCAGATACAGTAGGTTTACATAACATGTGTACATTTATTTAACATCTTTTGATGGTTAACAATAATGACACGGATAGGTACTTAATTAATGCTGTCCCTTTAAGACGGAAAGCATGCATGTAATACTGACACACGTTCAGTTTTCACCCACCTGTTTACATTCACTTAATCCATAAACGACTGTATTTATGTGAGATGCTCTGCACAATAGAAATTTGGACTGCTGTGTGTGTATTTGAGCACTGAAAACTGATCGCGCGCTGTATATGAGAACTGAAGAAGTGGAGTGTGCACGAGAGAGAGCACTTCTATCGGCGCGATTCTGCCTATCCTTTAAGTTAATTGACAACAAATTGTGACTCCCGGGAAAAACGGGACGTCTGGTCACCTTATCCCTACCCCTTCGGGTGCAGAGGCCATTGTTTTAGATCACTAGTTCGCGTTTTGGTAGTCTTATCCATCCACTGCGGCTGCCATACTGAGACTAGATATGCAAACGCCCCTTATCCGATTGCAATCCAATGACAGGGACGCACATTTTGAAGGACAAGAC
>NW_015640435.1:661207-662991 GCF_001515625.1 Sinocyclocheilus rhinocerous | reverse complement strand
CATCTTTTGTTGGTTAACATTAATGACACGGACAGGTACTTAATTAGGAATGCTGTCCCTTTAAGACGGAATGCATGCTGACACACGTGACACACGTTCAGTTTTCACCCACCTGTTTACATTCACTTAATCCATAACCGACTGTATATACTCTACATTCGCGTTTTGGTAGTCTTATCCATCCACTGCGGCTGCCATACTGAGACTAGATATGCAAACGCCCCTTATCCGATTGCAATCCAATGACAGGGAAGCACATTTTGAAGGACAAGAAAGTAGCCTATAGGATGTATTTTGAACGTTGCAGAGGCCATTGTTTAGATCGCTAGTTCGCGTTTTGGTAGTCTATCCATCCACTGCGGCTGCCATACTGAGACTAGATATGCAAACGCCCCTTATCCGATTGCAATCCAATGACAGGGAAGCACATTTTGAAGGACAAGAAAGTAGCCTATAGGATGTATTTTGAACGTTGCAGAGGCCATTGTTTAGATCGCTAGTTCGCGTTTTGGTAGTCTACCCATCCACTGCGGCTGCCATACTGAGACTAGATATGCAAACGCCCCTTATCCGATTGCAATCCAATGACAGGGAAGCACATTTTGAAGGACAAGACAGTAGCCTATAGGATGTATTTTGAACGTCCGGTAGTCCTCAAATAGCATTATAGTCCGTCTCGTCTTGTTAACGAAGACGCGGCATAAATTTCGTCATAGTTTTTATCATCAGATATTAGTTTTAGCTCGTCAACGTCTCGCCTTAGTCACAGAAAAAATGTTCGTTAACGAATATTTTTCGTCATGCTTGGGCGCATGAACGGGCCCGTTGTTCGCACAAAACACATTTCCCTCTGTACCCGGAGCTGAACGGGGTGTCAAGAGGTGTAAGAGAGGCTGCTTGAGGGGCGGTTTGGCCGTGGCGAGATCTGACCCCATCCACTTCCTGTCTCGCGGATCAGGATGACGCCTGAGGTGCTGGGTCCAACGCAATCTTGGGTCGGGGTCCCTGGCGCTTAGGAAGAGGGTAGCGTCTGGCCGAGTGAGAGCGTCCCCGTGTCTGCTGTGCTTTAGCGGGCTGAACAGCGGGGGCGGCAGGTGCTGGTTTCGCATGCTGCTGAGTCGGCGCAGATTTTTGGCGAGCTGAGGCAGCAGCGGAGCTGGAGCGCTTAGGCAGGAAATGTTGCATAGCCTGGGACGATTTCTGTGCCTCCGTGAAGCGTTCAGCGAATCCTTCGACCGCTGGGCCGAAAAGGCCCTTGGGGGAGACAGGAGCATCGAGGAAGGGGATCTTATCCGCGTCCTTCATCTCCGTCAGCGTCAACCATAAATGGCGCTCGAGCACCACAAGGCTGGCCATCGATCTCCCGATCGCCTGGGCGGTGGTCTTGGTGGCGCGTAGAGCCAGGTCGGTCACGCTCCTCAGATCCCTGAGGGTAGCAGGGTCCAGGCCAGACTTGTCGGAGGATGCGAGGATTTTGGCCTGGAAGACCTGGAGGACCGCCATAGAATGAAGCGCCGAAGCCGCTTGTCCAGCTGGGTGTAGGCGTGTCCAGCGAGAGCTGAAGTCGTCCTACACGGCTTAGACGGGTGAGCGGCCTTCGCTCTCCAGCCGATGGCCGTGGGCGGGCAGAGATGCGCGGCCACTAACTCATCTAGGGGAGGTGGTTTATCGTACCCTTTTTCTTCAGCGTCGTCGATGGAAGTGAGGGCGGATGAAAAGGCAATACGGAGGCGGGCGGAGTAGGGAGCGCGCCACGATCTGGTGAGCTCGTCATGGACCTCCGG
>NW_015640435.1:658955-659540 GCF_001515625.1 Sinocyclocheilus rhinocerous | reverse complement strand
GCTCCGCTGCCGAGCCATTGGTTCGTTTTTTAAGCTCTGCACGAACCAATGGCCGTGCAGTTTCACTGCGTGAATGAAATAGGCTTCAGTTCAGGAGAAAAAAGGCTTTTTTCCCATATGCGTCTAGCAAGACGCAGTACGAGTGAAGTATCGAAAGGGAACATCACATTTTAATAACTCAAAAAAGTAAAATGGGAGCAAATGGTGCCAAACAAGTAAGAATAAACAATAAACCTAACAAGTAGCATGTTCCAGACATTTTTTGACATTTTCATCAACAAATCTTGCAGTAGCAGTAGGACTTTGATCTGAGAACCAGGTCCGTCGCGCTCCTCAGATCCCTGAGGGTAGCGGGGTCCAGGCCAGACTTGGAGGATGCTAGGATTTTGGCCTGGAAGACCTGGAGGACCGCCAAGTAAGAATAAACAATAAACCTAACAAGTAGCATGTTCCAGACATTTTTTGACATTTTCATCAACAAATCTTGCAGTAGCAGTAGGACTTTGATCTGACTTTGAAGTCTGTGTGCATGCTTATTTGTGTGTGTGTGTGTGTGTGTGTGCGCGCACAGTGGCTAAGTGGCAC
>NW_015640435.1:647687-658817 GCF_001515625.1 Sinocyclocheilus rhinocerous | reverse complement strand
GGGGCGCGAAAGAGGGTAAAGAGGAAAAAAAAAAAAAAAAAAAAAAAGCTCTGTCTTTGCCTCATTCAGTTCTTTGGTTTGGTTTAGGGCCGGAGTGGGACTCATTTTCAGCCCTGGAGTTTCATGCCTAAGACCGGTCCACTTATATTTTTTTTAATTATTATGGCGGAGTCGCTCTCTGAAAAGAAAGCGATCCGTGAGCGGAGAGAGGCGAGACTGAAGCTCTCACAATGAGAGCAATTAGGAAGAGAAGGAGAGCAAACAGGAAACACACTCCGTGTGGCCGTCATCGGCGTGCAGGGGGGACCCGCACGAACCGCAATAACGGCGCGGCATTTGCAACAACGCCGATGCTCTTTTAGATGCTCTTTTAGAAGTCGCCAGATGGCGGCAGGGGAACCGGACCGGAACTTAGTGCCCTATTTAAGGGTATAGGGGGCGATTTCGGAAACAGCCACATCGTCTGTCTAACCGTTTCTCCTCTTAATCTCATCCACATTCAGGGCCTGAGTGGGACTCATTTTCAGCCTTGGAGTTTCATGCCTCCCCACTTATTTTTTTATTTTTTATTTTTTTACTGGCCTTTTCAGTGCCGCCTTCGCGCTTTCTATTATCCATTTTTCATCTATGATTTTTTGCTCGCATATCTCCAACAACTGAGGTTTTTTTGTTTGTTTGTTTTTTTGAGCAAGGTGCCGCTGTCAGGGGAGTCAAAAGATAATTACATCATCATTAGGGTTGCCAATTAACTTCAGAAATGGAAAATGGCAGCCGACAGAGGATTCCGCTTGGTCTTAAAGCCTTCCGCAAATGGCTACTTCACAAATAAAACAATGATTTGTGCAAAAATAATTATTAATTATCAATTGATAATTTGTTATTGATATGGTCTGGTGAAAATAATAATATGGGCTGCGAGAAAATTATAAATAAAAAGAGTGGGGCTGCTATGAGTGCAGGTGGTCTAGGGACAGCATCACTGATCTATATATAATATCTATTATAGATCAGTGGTCAGCATCCATATTTCAACCCCAGTGGCATGACAACACCGCGGCCCTCGCGGCCAAAAAAAACAGACCGGCCCACAGGGAATACTCCCAGTGCTCCCAGACTCTTCTCTTTTACAAACAACCCATTAATACGATACTCCCAGTCCATAAAGAGAGGGAAACACCAACTAAAATGGTAAAATAAAATAAAATAATTTCTTATGATTATCTGTCTTATATATTGTTTTATTTAAAAAATATATTCATTAAATGACAATCATACATCGACTTGAATACACTGCTTCTACTGTACATGTATAAGCAAAATAATTTAACAATTTTAAATTTCAGAATAGTTCATTTAAAAATGTACAAATTTAAAATCTTTATTTAAGTCAAAATATTGGGGTAATACAATTGTCCTGGTATCATGAGAAAAAAAAGAAGAAAAAACGAATTAAAAGAATGAATAACCATGTAATAAACTTTGCTTCCAGTATGCTATTAATTTTTACTTGAGTCGTTAAATTTATTTTTTGTTGAAAATGGTGTAATGGTTTTTCAAAATTACAGTATCTCACAGAAGTGAGTACACCCCTCACATTTTTGTAAATATTTTATTATATCTTTTCATGTGACAACACTGAAGAAATGACACTTTGCTACAATGTAAAGTAGTGAGTGTACAGCTTGTATAACAGTGTAAATCTGCTTTCTCCTCAAAATAACTCAACACACAGCCATTAATGTCTAAACCGCTGGCCACAAAAGTGAGTACACCCCTAAGTCAAAATGTCCAAATTGGGCTCAATTAGCCATTTTCTCTCCCCGGTGTCATGTGACTCATTAGTGTTACAAGGTCTCAGGTATGAATGGGGAGCAGGTGTGTTAAATTTGGTGTTATCACTCTCACTCTCTCATACTGGTCACTGGAAGTACAACATGGCACCTCATGGCAAAGAACTCTCTGAGGATCTGAAAAAAAGAATTGTTGCTCTACATAAAGATGGCGTAGGCTATAAGAAGATTGCCAAGACCCTGAAACGGAGCTGCAGCACGGTGGCCAAGACCATACAGCGGTTTAACAGGACAGGTTCCACTCAGAACAGACCTCCCCATGGTCGACCAAAGAAGTTGAGTGCACGTGCTCAGCGTCATATCCAGAGGTTGTGTTTGGGAAATAGACGTATGAGTGCTGCCAGCATTGCTGCAGAGGTTGAAGGGGTGGGGGGTCAGCCTGTCAGTGCTCAGACCATACGCCGCACACTGCATCAAATTGGTCTGCATGGCTGTCGTCCCAGAAGGAAGCCTCTTCTAAAGATGATGCACAAGAAAACCCGCAAACAGTTTGCTGAAGACAAGCAGACTAAGGACATGGATTACTGGAACCATGTCCTGTGGTCTGATGAGACCAAGATAAACTTATTTGGTTCAGATGGTGTCAAGCGTGTGTGGTGGCAACCAGGTGACGTGATACCCGCGATAGCCAATGAGAGTGAGCAAGCATCACCTACTGGATGTTGCGTGCTTCTATAACAGAAACTTGGCAGCCACAAACACGCCATGAAAGCAGAGAACATCACCCATATTCTTTGTTATATTTAGTTTTTCACTGTGAAACAGAACACTCGCCAGGAGAGCCAGCTGACAACGTTGATTGTCCTCTATTTGCTTTTCTTATCTAGTCACGTTTGATCTCGCGAGTGTCCGTGAGATCACATGTCACTGTGAAATCATTCCTACAATCATCAAGTGTGTGGTTTCGCAATCTGGTCGAATCGTCTAGTGTGTGCGTTCAGAGGATTATAAGGCTAAAAATCTTCATGTCTGTGGTCTCCCATGGTTTTAAAATAGTTTAAGATTTGAAAATCGTCTAGTGTGTCCCAGGCCTTAAATTTTATTTTCAAATATGTGGGCAAAAAAATTAAATGTTACTTATTGTTTTTGTCAGTGTATGTTTTACAAGAAAATACAATTTCAGTCTTATGTGTAATTCAATGTGTTACTTGCCATTTCTTTGTAATTAACTTTTTTAATTTTTCAGTAAAAACTCTTTCTAAGCTGTTTTTCCCCCCTCAGTTCCTCAACAATGTGAATTCTGTTTTTGTATTGAGTCAAGAGTCAGTTACTGGTGTGTAAAACCATTCAGGTCAAATTTTTTTGTTATGCCTGACCTATTCACAGGTCAGGGTTCACTAAACTTGAACTTTGGTACACAGCAGAACACGAACTTCTTCTCATGTGTTTCTAGCATTCACATACAAACATATGGAAGTGAATGAAGCAAAAACTCTACTCTGACCCCACCTTTACTCTGTAATTCATCACATGGTTTTATTTCAAATCAGACAGCTTTTTGTTGTCAGGAAGAAGAATTGCTCGTCTAGGCTCCATGGGTATTCCTGTCACCTCTGTTGGAGCTCGTACATCTGATCGACACAAGCAACAGTTCTACAACTTTCATTTGGAGCCATGATGCTGCTGTTGACCGCCATCTAAGTGCAGAATCTCTAGAGTCGTGGGAGATTTTATTGAACCTGTGGAAAGGCAGGGACTGGCAGCATTATGAGGCGGCTGGGGAATTGTGTGCCAGTGTCACTCACGTTGAATGACAGCGCCGCTATTGTTGAGAAGTGGACAGATACATCTTGACGTTCCAGCATTCATCCGAAATTCTCAGACGCCTCCTTCAATCTGTCCTTCCCCACAAATGAGATTGTAAGCACAGCGCTTTTCTGAGAGAATCGTGACCATTTTAAAAGTAGCTGACAGCTGATGAGGAACATTACGAGTGCATGTTAGTCATCGCGAGGGGAAGATGGATTTTACCGGCCTGCTCTGGATAACAAGCAGCAGAAGATGCTTCAATCTAAAGTTTGTAAAGACACTAAAATAATTCAAACTTGAAAAAAAAAAACATTTGGTCTTCGACTATTGGGAAATACTGAATAATACAGCAATCCAAAACTCTACGACCTTAAACATTACTACAAAAATAACTTTTATGGCAATTATGACGACAATGGCAAATTTTTAGAAAATTATCAAAAATCTTGAGAATTAAATTGTATAGAAAACACATAAAAAAACATTAAATGTGTGTATTATTTGAGCTGTAAAGCTGTTTTACAGTCATTATACGATTTTGTTGTAAAAATTGATTATTAAGCAATTATTAGGTTAGTAAACTATTAATAATAATAATAATAATAATACATACTAAAATCATGGTTACATGTTTACATTTTGTGGTTTATACTACTGAACATGTTTTTTGTTTTACTTATTTTTTTACATTTATACATTTAACATTTATAGATTGGCCCAGGATATTATTGTGGCATTTTGTAACTAAGATTGGACCTTAATATTTACTCCTACTTAATATTTACATATTAAATATGTACTTAATATTTACATTAAAAAAAAAAATTACAAACTCATACATAATCAGCACATCATAAAATACTTATGTCTTCTCAAACGATCAAGTTGGATTGGCCCCATATACTTATAATAATAAGAGCTTCAAATACAATGCTTCACCACATATAATGTACATTACTTATTGGTTCAAATCATAAATTCAATGTACAGTAATGGGGAAAATAATGTCATGACATACAGAAGAAAAAAAAAACTGGAAACAGCATTTGTAAAAGAAAATAGGAAAGAACATTTATGTCGGATGGTTTGCAACAGACAACAGGGGCAACTGAGGAATGAGAGAATCCATATGAAGAGCTTTCTTGTGTTGAATTGTATGTACTAAAGGAAAGGAAAGTAAATGACATCTGCAATGCACTGAAAGAGCTGAGAGATGCTGATGACACCACTCAGTCATATATCTTATCGAACAGGGGAAAATGTTCTCTGAAAGATTGCTGGTTTTTGAAAAATGCAATTTACAGAAAAGAAAAGAGGGAACACAAACAGAAAGCTATGCTATTAATTTTACTAATGCTATGGTCCCTTTTCTTACTCTTTGTCCTCTTCATACACAAACACAGGCTATTTTTGACTAAAGATGCCTGGAGAAGAGCGAGAGTTCATTATATCGATTACTGTGGGATCTAAACTTAGTTTGTTTATTGAAACTTAACAAAGACCAAAGCAACTGCAATGGACAAGCAGTACACAGATAACATTGCAACCTTTACTTTCAAGATCATTTGATACAATTATGTTAATTTGTATAGTTTCCCAAACCAGCATGTGCTATAGAGCATTAGCTGATCTTAAGTACCAAGATACAAGTGCTTTCAAGCCCAAATATGCTGAACTAAGGTCAATCTCTTAAGGTTTGTCTCTCTAACGTGAAGATATTGAGAAAGTGCTGCAAAACATGGATACGCTTATTGATCATTACTGAATAATAAAAAAAATAAAAAAAAGTCTTTCATAAGACCCATAAGGGTTTGAGAAATGTTAGTGCTACGTACCTACAGTGTAGTACTACAGATTTACCAGCCACAGTGTGAATCTGAACAACCCAATAAATTAAAACAGACAGTATCTCCAGTTTTTATGGACATGTCAATACATTTTGCTGAGGCTAAGGGTGACACATCCCTTGACCTCAGGCGCAGCTGATTTAGTGGTTCAGCAGCAGGTCTTTACTGGTAGATTGGGGCCTCTGAAACAGCTTCATCAAACTAAGAGTGTGTCTCAGTTCACTCCCTCAGCAGTTACTAAACTGCCCAGCAGTCAAAACCTCATCTCATGAGGAAACATAACCATTTTACATTTTGGTGAATTGGTGGTGAATTTGTATGAATTCTTCTGATTTTATTGGAAATAAATGGAAATGTATAATTTATAGAAAAAAAAGAAAAAAGAAAGAAAGCGTGAAGGTCTACCCCAACCCAACCCATAAACCTGACCAGCAATGGTGTAAACAAATAATTAAATTGTACTAATTCATACAAAAAAGAAAAATGGTTATGAATTGCAATGGGAGTGTGTTTGCTGTCTAATTGTTGAAGTCGTTCCAGTGAACCAAACACACATTCGACGCATTGGAAGGATGCCAAACAAGATTGTGCTTTTCAGGAGGTAAAAAGTCATTGATAATTTCTAGAAAAGAGGTCTTCGGATCACACAATTAATAATTTTCACTTGTCCTTGATTTTCAGATTCACCACCAACTCTGAATCCAAAAAAGACACACTGACATCCAACTTAAAGGAGCATTAAATTAACTTTCCAGGTTCAATATAAAGTAAAGTAAAGTAAAGTAAAATGAATGAACGCATGACTGACTGACTGAATGAATGAATGAATAAATCAATAAATAAATAAATGGAGGTTCCAAATGTGTCAAATTTTTGGAGGACTTAAAAGCAGAAATGTGAAACTTTTAATTTAACTTAAATACATTCATACATGCATACATACATACATACATACATACATACTTCTTAAGGATGTTCCAAAATTTGTCAAATTTTTGGAGGACTTAAAAGCAGACATTTGAAGCTTTAAAAAAAATAAATAAAATAATAATTAATAAATAAATAAATAAACAAATGGACAAATAAATAAATCTCTTTAAAGGTTGCCATTGCAATAACAAATATACAATTGCACTAGACGTAAATGCAACTTTTAGAGGATTTAATAGAAAATTCTTAATATTTAAATTTTCTAAAATAACGTTGACCATTGCTTATTCTGTTCACATGGGTATATTATTTGAGCTGTAAGGTTGTTTTCAATTTTAGGGTTTACGGCGATGTGCTACCTTTTCAATAAAGTTGTAAAATTGGACATGAATTCACACACACACACACACACAAAAAGGTTTGTAAGCAATTTTCCTCCTAAAACCATGTTAACAATGCCTACTCAGCTGTACTCGCATACTGCAGCTGTACTACTGAAACAGTGAGTATTTTACAGAGCCTGCAACCCATATTTGTGCTTGTTTTAAAGAAAATTAGGGACAAGTGGAAATACACCATTACGCCACAAATGCTGTCGACTGAGCTTAATTTGTACTGAACTGAATAATACTTTAATGGTTGTGGGTGATGTTGAAGATGTGGAAGAGTAGGGACAGACTAACATGCCCTATGGCAAAGCATTTTCAAACCACAGAACTACTACTGAGGCCTGTGGTGTTTACAAGCGTGGCAAACCAGGGAGAAAAAACAAGACAAAAAGCTTTGCTGCTTGTCTGGTTAAACCACATCTCTGTTTATTCTTGCGCTCTCGTTCTCTCTCTCCAAAAGTCCCTTTTTACATAGAACATTATCTCAGCAATTAAGCTAACATTGCCTCTTGTCCTTGTGTGGTATAACAGGAGTGAAATAGAGTGTCGACACAAGTGCAGTGCAACATACTTGTCATTCAATTCTTCATCTTCTAAGCCCATCTGTTTGGAACGAGACAACGGAGGCTGAGGACATTAATATTCGTATTAACCAGCGAAGTCCTGAACAGCATCACAGGTGCTTAGTGGGCGGATGGGTGTCCCCGGCTTATCATCTATCCAAAGATAATAATTACATTGTGATAATGTTTGAAATGATCAGAGACAAAACCTCTGCACATCTGGTTGCTACATTACTGACATTGTCATTCCTTAAGAAACCTTTTAGAGCTTCTCTATCTGAATCTAAAGTAGAACCTGTCTGGCGCTGCTGAATTTGAAGCAGTTATGTTTTCATATTTCAGATAACGATACCCATGTTGCATCAGCAGTCAGACTAACAGATACAATTTACCTGAGAAGTAATGCTGTATAATATTTAATGACTTATCTAGAACACAGCATTACTCAAAAAGCAGGTTTGTGCAAAAAAAAAAAAAACACCACCAACAACTACAACAAAAACTTTAACAATTTTATTATTTTCAACAATTTTAAATTAACAAATGTGTCTTTTAGATCTTGTGTATTTTCATTAGGGTGTCACTGAAGTCTTGTCAATTTATCATAAAATGAATGAATCCCCCCACCTACTGCTTTTTCAAAGCCAAAAGTGAAAAACAGCATGATGAAAAAAATAAATAAATAAATAAATAACCTATTAATAATCACATGGCCTTTACACAGCTGCAGGGCACTAATTAAAAGTAGGATTATAAACTGTGTACGATTGAGGGCATGTTCTCAATTACTCTGTAATACTGATTTACAGTTTGGTGCATTTAGAAACTGCCTTTAATTTGCTAGCACACATAACAGCAGTCAACCAAGGATTGTGTCTTTAAGATGCACACATTGGCACATCTTGCCAAGTTTCGCTGCTTAATGAATAGCCTTTTTTTTTGCATGGATATACATACAATATAAAAGATGGTGTCCATGCAACTGATTAAACAGAACATATAAAATAATTTTCAAGAGTTAAAGTAATTTCAGAAAAGGTAATTGCTTTTACAAAGTATTATGACTGACATATAGGTCTATATGTAAACATATAACGTAAAAACAATTATATAATACAATACCATAATATCATATATATTATCCAGATTAGGTATAATGAATATATATATATATATATATATATATATATACCTTAATATGTGAAGAATATACAATAAATGACAAAGAGACTGGAACAAGAGATAGGGCTTTGCATAAGTACAACTAAAACCAAGGTTATGCGAGTCGAATACGTCACCAACACTACCAAACATTCCCTTATGAATATTGAACCACAACAAATTGAGGAAGTGGACAAGTTCACCTATTTGGGCAGTTTTTTGACGAGTGATGGAGATGCTGAGCATGACGTCACATGCCGGATTGGCAAAGCTCCAGCACTCTTCCAAAGACTCAAGCCCATTTTGGACAGCCACAACAATTTCAATCAAGACCAAGGTGCGTTTATTTAGCAGTATCGTCGTACCAACAGCAATCTATGCGGCGGAAACTTCGGAGATGTCTGCGAGAATTGTCCAAAGGCTTAATGTCTTCCAGCAGCGATGTCTGCGAAGAATTCTGGGTGTGTCGTACCGAGACCATATCAGCAATGATGAGATTTATCGTCGAACTGACACTCGCCTACGCCTAAGTTGTCACCGAACGCCGACTAAGATTTGCTGGTCACATCCTTCGACGGCTACCTTCTAGACACGCAAGAACCACACTCATATGGAAACCACCCTACGGCAAGAGAAAACAAGGTCGACCACGAATAACTTGGCATCGTACGTTTATTGAAGATCTGAAAGCCATCAACGTTTCATGGGATGAAGCTGAAAACATCGCGGCCGATCGATCAAGTTGGAGGAAACTTGCCGCCCAATGCACCTTACAGCACAGGCAGACCCAAGCTAAGCTAAGATATACCTTAATTGAATATTAAGCAAAGAAGCAGTTCTGTTAAAATACCAGGTTATGAAAAAAAACATCCAAATTAATTGTAATAAAAAATTAATTAATAAATAAAAACATGCTTATTAGAAGGCATATATTTAAGTCAATGTATGAACTGTATTTTATTTTTTTATTTTTTATTATTAATTAATGCAGACAGGGGGAAAAAAACTATGCTAAAATCTAAAGCTATATTAGTGACCCTAAAAGTGCTTTCTTTTTTCCTCCCTAAAATCATTTTTATCTCTTTTTTTTTTACCTTAAAAGTTGGAAGTTACTGTTCATCAGCGAAGAGAGAGATAGAACAGCAGCACATATCGGAACGTTTAAAGTATTTACTTTTGTACCTTACAGGAAAAATAACTTATATGACGAATCACTTATTTATTGATAAGTTTAGTGTGGGGTTGAGATCCTTTTTTGGGATAATCTTTTTGCAAATATACCCCAAACAAGGTGAATTGACTGATAAACAGGCTTCTGGACACCTGTAGGCCATCCTGAGCTTTATTCTAGGCTCTCCTCTTCTCTGCCTCAGGCTTTATTCACTCAATGTGTAGGTCTTGCTTCAGGGGCATATGCATCAATATACCATGCAAAGTCCCCGGATATTTTGTAGTACACAGTGCACAATGTGATAAATAATCATGTATTATTCACCTAAGTATTTGTTTCTAATTACTTATTGATATTTGCTATTCATTTTAGATTTAAGAGATAAAAACAGATTCAGGATTCAGGACTCATTTAAATAACAACGGGACAGATTTAAAAAGAAGCAGGACCATACATAACAGAAATGGATTTTAGGATTACATAAATAGTATGTAAATAGCCAGAGGATAATGCCAGGCTAGTGAGATTGCTGCAACACATTAGCTCATTTATTCATATGTGACCGAAATAACTACTTAGATAATACTCATAACCTGAGTTTAATTATATACCTTAAACTTATTTTGTGTTCTGCAGAAGATGAAGTTTATATGGGTTTGCAATGATATGAGAGTGGGTAAATGATGACAAATTGATTGATTGATTGATTGATTGATTGAGTTTTAAACATATGCTCAAAAATAGGACGCAACTTAATTATTGATTTCATGTGTTTCAATCAGACCCATTGCCACAGGTTTATAAAATCAAGCACCCAGCCATGCAGTCTGCATTAAAGTGCCCCTATTATGGGTAATGAAAGATTCATATTTTGGTTTTGGGAGTCCCCAACAACAGGTTGACATGCATGCAAGGTCAAAAAAAACACTTCCATTGTATTATAATATGCATTAATTTTTACCTTACTTGCTCAACGACTCCCAAACGATTCGCTCAACGATTCATTTTTCCAAACCCCTTCATTTGCGTGATGCTAATCGATGGGGATTGGTCCAATTGGTCATGTAATGCCTGTAATGCCTGATAAAGCAGCGTTTGTGAGCGCAGTGCTGCTTTGTGTACAGCGTTACCGGGGAAACCGCTATTTTTACTGCTCCAAAAGCTGCACCTAGTGGCAAAGAATTAATTTGCATTTTCATTCAGACCAACGCAAAAAGACCAACTATTGGGAGCGGGCAATATGCTAATGTTTCATGTTGACTGCAACATGAAACGGCTTGGGATTCGTTTTAAAAACGACTCGTTTCAATGATTCAGAGTCGACTCTTTCTTTTGAAAGACAATAACTTTATACACGGTGCACTTTCAGATTTAAAACTTTGCAGGATGTTTTCATTCACTTAGAGCTCTGTTACACACTGCATGAAAGGTAATTAAAAAAATCCATAATAGGGGCCCTTTAAGAATCAA
>NW_015640435.1:604215-639645 GCF_001515625.1 Sinocyclocheilus rhinocerous | reverse complement strand
GGGCGGGCAATATGCTAATGTTTCATGTTGACTGCAACATGAAACGGCTTGGGATTCGTTTTAAAAACGACTCGTTTCAATGATTCAGAGTCGACTCTTTCTTTTGAAAGACAATAACTTTATACACGGTGCACTTTCAGATTTAAAACTTTGCAGGATGTTTTAATTCACTTAGTGCTGTGTTACACACTGCATGAAAGGTACTTTTCAAAAATCCATAATAGGGGCACTTTAACAATTTATGACGAAAAAAAAAAAATCAGTTTGTGAAATTTCCATCCCTTCTAGATATTCCACGGATATCAACAAGTGGTAGGCCTATTATTGGAAAGTGGAAACTTTTAGAAACAGCTGCAACTCAGTAACAAAGTGGAAGACCACGCAAAGTCACAAAGTGGGGTCACCGAGTGCTGAGGCACATGGGGCCAGATTTACTAACAGCTTGCGCCAAACCTTCTTTTGGCGTTAAAATAGTACTGTCAGGATTTACTAAAGATGCACAGTGAAGAATTAGCGCTGAAAAGGCATTGATTATTTTTGCACCTGACCTTATTGAATATGCATTTGTAGGAGTTTCCCTTCCATATGCAAAATGTATGGAAGGAGAGTATTAAAATAATCACACAACGCGATTTACTAATGTTTGCGCTTGACAAATTACTGGTATTTGTGGCATTATTTAACGCCCAAAAAGCATGTCTTAAAGCAGGCTGTAATTTGCTCTGCTCTTGGTGTGTAGATTGTGCTGGTCATTATGGAAATGATCTGGCTGTGTCTGTATTCTTTAATGTGTGCATTGTCAGTAAATCACACACATAATTTTCCCCTCCCATCGGTGCTTTTATGGAATTGCGCTCTAACGCTAATTTGCCCTGTTTAGTAAAGCTGGTCAATGGTGTGTGAAAGTTGGCAATACTCTGCTGATTCCAGAGCTGAAGAGCTCCCAACTTCCACTGGCATTAATGTCAGCACAAAAAGTGTGCAGTGGAAGTTTTGTGGAATGGGTTTCCATGGCCGAGCAGCTGCATGCAAACCTCACATCACCAAATATAATGCCAAGTGTCAGATGAAGTGGTATAAAACACCACTACTAGACTCTGGAGCAGTGGAAACCTGTTCTGTGGAGTGAAGAATCACGCTATGCTTTGGACAGTCTGATGGGCGAATCTGGGTTTGGCAGATGCCAGGGAAACATAACCTGCTTGACTGCAGTGTGCCAACTGTAAAGTTTGGTGGTGGAGGAGGGATAATGATATTGTGGAGCTGTTCTTCAGGGGTTGGGCTTTACTTCCAGTGAATGGAAACCTTAATGCTTCAGCATACCAAAAACTTTGGACAATGCATTGCTACTAATATTGTGGGATCAGTTTGGGGAAGGCCCTTTTCTATTCCAGCATAACTGTGCCCAAATGCTAAAAAAAAAAAAAGAAAGGTCCATAAAGTTTGGTTTGGAAGAATTTGACTGGTCCATACAGAGCCTGACCTCAACTCAATCAAACACCTTTGGAATAAACTAGAACAGTAATTGTGAGCCAGGTTTTCTCATCCAACATCAGTGGTTGGCCTCACACATGCTCTACTGGATGAATGGGTCACAAAATCCCACAGAAACACTACAACATTTTGTGGAAAGCCTTCCCAGAAGAGTGGATGCTGTTATCACTACAGAGGATTCACCAACTCTATATTAATGTCTATGTATTCAGAAAGTAGAGGTGGATGAGGGATGTGTGAACTGTGAAGAATTGTAAGAGTGCAGTAAACAGCCAATTTAAATACCCTTGCAATGAGATTGACAGGGTTAAAATGTACATGCTCCTCTTGAACGTTTGTTACAACTCCGCTTAAACAACAAATTGACCTCTTTAAAACGAATATATTTGATAAAGATTTCAAACACAGCTTGGTGGATAGTAAAATCAAAGAATATACAAATAGCCCTGCTTCTAAACTATTACATACCAATTGGATTTTTATCTCTAAGGGAAGCCCTCATGTTTACACACCTGTCTGATGGTTAAAGGCTGATTAAGCCATTGAGATAAATCCATCTGTAAAGGTAATTTAGTAACACAATCCATCTCGAGCATCCAAATGTACCCTCATTCAGCTGAGAAAACAACCAAACAATCTTCCCTCAAGTCTCCTGAAGCATATCAAAGCTGTGTGAAATCTCAGTTACGCTCACATGCATCAGAAGTCCGCACTGCCATTTAGCATCGCAAGATATATTTTGATTTCATAACTCTCATTTGAAACGTAAGTACACTCACAGCATGATCAGGCTTCAAAAGGACTCATACTTTTGGTAACTAGTTCAAATCTCTCATCTCAAATTCCGAAGCCTGTTATCATCAGCGCATGTGGATCAGATCTCTAATGAGGGTGGAGTCGATGTACTGCCTGACGAGATGTGGAGAATGCGAATGGGAAACCGCAGCTGCTATCATTCCGTATTATTTATATCCTGACGTGCTCTCACAGTGAGTCGCACATGTCTGATCAGGCAGAAAGAAACAAATCCATGCCGTAGACATGCTTCAAGAGCCCCATAATGAAGAACCGAGAGAAGATAATAAATGGTGGAGAAAAGATGAAAGTGAATAAATGAGATAAGAGCTGCTCTGAAGCACCAATCAAATTCAGGAAGATAGAGGAAGACTTTGTTTTCCCTTATTGCAAAGATCTTACAAAACTGTTATTGCATTTTCAAAGCATCTCACTCTAATTTATTGTAACTGTATGGGCATTTTAATGAAAGTAAAGTTTTTTTGCGACTATTCAATTCACTTGGCAGATATATTGTTATAGAGATTTCCAGTTATGTTTAAGTGATCCAGTTTTGTAATTACATGTTCAATGTTTATAGCTATTCCTTTACCAAAAAGGGATTTCTTCCATTCATATACAACCAGTAAGAAGTTTGAAATAATTATACATTTTTTAAGTGTTTTATTTTATTTTTTTTAAGTCTCTTGTGCTCACGAAGGCTGCATTTATTTGATTGAAAATACACTGAGCACAGTAATATTGTGAAATATTATTACAATTTAAAATAACTGTTTTCAATATATATATATATATATATATATAATCTTTTGTACCATTATATACTGTATATCTTTAGTATCAACTTTTAATCAATTTAATGCATTGGATAAATGTATTTTTATAAAAGTATTCATTCATTCATTTATTCATTTATAATCTTACCCCACACTTTTTGAAATGGTATTGTATCACAATTTCCCCATTTTTTTTTTTTTTTTTCAAAATTGGCAATAGTAAGAAATGTTTCTTGAGCACAAATCAGCATATTATAATGATCTTTGAAAGATCATGTGACTCGAGTAATGATGCTGAAAATTTCCATCTGACCGTTTGCATCACATGAATAAATTACATTTTAATATATATTTGAATAGATAACAGCCATTTTAAATAGTAGTAATATTTCACAATATTACTGTTATTACTGTATTATTCATCAAATAAATGCAGCCTTAGTGACCATAATATACTTTTTTTTTCCTTTTAATTATTCCAAACTTTTGACCACTAGTAGTTATATATGTAAGTGTATGCCATAATGTCTCTGATTCTAGAGAAGCAGCCAAGCTTCCCAAATAATTCAGTATTTAACTCCACTAATATATTTCAAGTTCCTATAAAGCCAAAAAAGGACCAACTATTTTAGGAAAGACAACCCAGGCTAGAAGGAGGACATTTGAACTCAGTGTATGCAGAAGCAGTTGCCACCATACATATTGCTGTCATCACACAAATACTGTGTCCCTGGGGTGGATGGTAGCAGAGTTAATTGAAACTAAATGGATTCTGTGGGCACAGTGTGAGTTGCCAGCAGGCAGAGGCACAGATGGCCAATGGAGGTGAAAATGGGCATCATATGGTCACAGCACGAGACCAACAACAATCTATAAAACTGCCACAACATGTCTGTAAGGGTAAAAGAAATACCAAAGAAAAAAAAAAAGAGGAAGAAGAAATGTGTTAAAAAAAAAAAAAAGAGGAATTATAATTTGGAAATTTGCACAATTAAAACACAGCTTGAAGCAAATTAGTATCAGTGGAAATCAACGAAGGTTGCAATACAGTTGCCCATGGGGAGAATAATAACAAAACTATCATTTGATATTAAAGTAACATTTCAAATGATCAAGCCAACACAACTGGGACTCCTATGCCATTTTAATAGCTCGCTCTTATTATCTGTGAGCGATTTTCAACAGGTTAGTAGGATCTGAAAACAATTGTTTACATTCATATGGGACTATAAAGCATTTTATATTAGTCTCTAATTAGACTAGGCAAGGACAAACAAAGGAAGTTTTAAAAGGGGTAGGTCACCCAAAAATTCTGTGAATATGTGAATGAACTGGTCGATTTTTTTGACATAGAGACAGTAAATTGGGACTGGAGCTTTTGTGTTTGAAAAAGCATGCTAAATCTCTTCTACATGCGTAAGTGTTATGAGCTCAAATCACTTTCACCATTGTCAATGATTTGTAAACAAATACATTTTGGTGTTTGCATTACATAATCAGCTCCATATGAATGGCTCATTTAACGTAGTAAACTTGCTCAGTAGCTCACCTGGTGCAGCATTGAACTTGTATGAAACATCATAAAAGAGTTGAAAAACATGTTGAAGCATGTTCAAATGTCATGGTTGCTTCAGCAAATATGTTTTTATCTCACGTTTACTTTTGTTAACACTACTGGTTAGGTTTAGGTTTTTTTAATGTACTGTACAGTAGGTGATACATTCTTTTCAAAAGCAATTGAGAATTTCATTTACGAACTGCCGCAAAACGTACAACAAACAACATACATTCTTGATTCACAGAGTCATCTGTTTAAGATACACACTTTTAGTGCCACACTCAAAAGAAGGTACTAATTACCATTACTAATGAATTTACTATTTAGACACTAATGTGTACTTTTAAATAACTGATATGTACATTCAATATGCACCCTTTTGGGGGAAATAAGATACAAAGCTATATCTTTTGAAAAGTTTTTTTTTTTTTCTTTTTCTTCTGAGAGTATACTCTAATATAATTTTGCAGAACTGTCGCCACTAGCACGTATTTCCAATGAGTCCATAAATTGGAAACAAGTAACAATGCTGGATTTTTGAACTAAATGTTCATATAACAAAAATATATTTATAAGTTACGTGTTTCACAAAATCAGTATATATGATAAGTTAACAAATCGGACTGATCAAGTTATCATTTTCAATGGAAACACTTTATTTTAAGGTCCAATGCTCACTATTAACTAGTTGCTTGTTAGCATGCCTATTACTAGCATAATTGCTGTTTATTAGTACTAATGAATAAAGCACAGATTAACACCCTATTTTAATGACCATATTTTAGATCCCTTAAACCTTCCACATACCTAAACTTAACAACTGACTACCTTACGATCACTATAAATAAACTGCAAATTAGGAGTTTATTGAGGGAAAACTCTTAATTAATAATGAATATGAGTTCCCTATTTTTAAGTGTTACCTTTCAACTCACTGACTGATCAGATTGCAGCTGTTAACAGGCCACTGGAAGTAAAGATAATTGGTGAATAACACCTTAAATATCAAACTCACACAAATTACAAGTCCAGCAGAAATTAAGGTTCAGCATGTGAAGAATATACACTTTTGTCAATGATTAAGGTTCAGCATGTGAAGAATATACACTTTTGTCAATGTGTGCATTAATTCAATATTATGACACAACACCATATATGTAGGATTTTTTTCCCCCTTTAGTTTTACGGCAACAGGAAACCTTCCCTGGCTCGTTCAGTCAAGTCTCTTTTTCAGATGACCTTTAGAGCAGCAACTGTATGACTTTATTAATGTTTTGGCTTATCAAAAATCCACCACTGAATAATTCTGGCCCGATTTACTGCAGACAGTCCCAGACGATGTGATGACACCAGCTGGAGTGAAGCAGCTCAGATTTATTTCTACAGCCTCTGAAAGGTGACTGGAGAACTAGACAGCAGCAAGCTCATCTTAGTGGATTCAAATGGACTGTAATCAAGACAAATGTTGCTTACAGGGCCAATTACATCTCGGGCTTCCTGCTAGGAAGAATCCGTAGGAGAAAATCGATCAGTTATTTATTATGTACTTTCAGAGTTTTAAAAGCTTCGTGGATGCCCTTCTGAAAATGACTTCCCGCTTGATGACTCAAGAGTTTACCAAATGGAAACGCTTCAATCAGCGCACGGCTAATGACAAAAAGCAAGTCGTTAAAATTAGCTTTGGCTTCAGCGGTACGAATGCCTGCATTTAATATATATGACAAAGGAAGGATGCGCTCCTGTCTTTAAGAGGAAATGAGATTTCACCAGTCATAGTAAATCACTCTGAATTAATTCCAGTTAGATTACTGAATCAAAGCAAGCCAAGGTTCTGCTGTATGACCGGACGCTCATGAGTCACAGCCAAGAGATGAGGGCATTTTTAGTAATGAAATGAAGTAAGATGAGCAAACAACTCGTACTAGGCTGAACACAAATAGCAGTAATAAAACAAATTGCAATTTGAAGAAATTCACCACAGGTATTATTTGAACTGAATCTTCAAACTTTGTTATCAAAACTTTCAAACAAGGCTTTAAGTCAACATTGAAAGTGTGTCTTGATAAACTGCACTTCACTTGTTACTAAATTGCACATTAATTTCTTTGAATTTAAATTAAATTGTACTTCCCTACATGGTTCCTTTGACAGCAATTAACTTAAAACGTAGACACTACTACATAACTGAATAGAATTGCAAAAATAATTATTTCAGCCTTTTCAAAGAGGTTGCCCAAACACTGTTTGAAACAAAGTTGTTGTGTTGAGCTGATCGGGATGGCTAATTAATGGGCCTCACTCACTAATATTTTTGCGCAATTTGCATATGTATGAGTGCACAACCGTTCCATCAGATAATACAGACTGCAAATTAGGTAATTTTTTATTTATTTATTTATTTTACACATAAATAATGTACTGATGTAGAGTTATTTTACTGAGCCATGGTGACTGTAAATAAAATGAGATGGGAGGAAAAATCTATTTAAAAATGAGAAACTTTGTGTTCGCTCACAAAATAATATAAGGTTGGATGAAACAAATATTTCAGTGCTTTTTTCAGTGCTAGCTTCTAACAATACTTCTGCGAGAGGACATAAATGTTTTCCTAGCGAATGCAACGTTTCTCGGGGAACACAATACGTTACACTTTATTTTAAGGTGTCCTTTTTACAATGTAATTATGCATTTAAGTACTGAGTAATATTAATTAACTACATGTACTTACAATATGGTTAGGGTTAGGATTAGGGTTTACTTGCATGTAAGTATGCGAAATGTATTGTTATTATAATAATAAGTATATGTAACGTGTAACAAGGACACCTTAAAATAAAGTGTTACCCACAATACTTTTTAATTTAACTGGTAAATGGAATACTTTGCGTTCTCTCACAAAACATTTTCACTCTCTAGCAAAAGTAATGCATTTCTCTGAGACACTTTCTTGGTGGAACACAATACTTTTGTGAGAGAACACAACGTATTCCATTTTATTAAGAAATTTCTATCGCAAAACATTAATGTTCTCCTGCAAAACTTTATTGGTGGAACATAATACTAGTGAGAGAGCGCAAAAATATTTTTCCTTCTGTCATTTTTTTTTGCTTTCCCCATCACCATCACCTTAGGGGCTCCATAATATTTACATTTACATTACAACATTTATAATTTACTGAATATTTACAGAATAATATATGCCGAAGGCCTTTTGCAATTTTTGTGTACATGTGGTTTAAGTTGGTAAATTTCCTCATAAATTTAGAATAAATCTTAGAATTTCAAGCTCACTTGTAATTGCATCTGCATATTAAACTGGGATAGATATTTTAACAAAAACATGACATATTCAGTTATAAAGATGTCTTTTATGGACTATGCAGAGTGATTTTATTTTAGTTAAAGCATTGAATACAGCACTCATGATACTGAATGGGAACGTTTGACAGGTGCAGCTCTCAGACAATGAGATGTCAACATCTGCAGTCTGTCAAGACAAGGCATGGCTTTCCCTTGAGATAAGCTCATCAAAGTTTCATTTTAGATGTCACTATATTTCTGTCTGATTTGTTCTAGAGACAGCGAACCCTATTAACTTCACTCATTTTTCATGAAAGCTAGTTGAATCACCCTTAATCCTCCATCAATAAGTCATTTAAAGACATTATCCTCTTTCTGCCATTATCTGCTTCTGACACGGGCCATAAATTAAACATGTCAAACGAATCACTAGAGTCTCTCTGGGTGTGCAGATGATCTGCTCCTCTGGAAACAACCCATTTCCACTTCAAAGTGCAATCAGAGATTATTAGCCAGCTGGTTTGGAGGAAAGGTGGGATGTGAAAGAGGCTGACCGGCACAGAAGTTCAATCGGGTTTGTTCACATTTAATCACATTTTGGGGAGAGGTTCATAATTCATATCTCAAAGACATCAAAGCAAACAATGCAGCGCCAGTCCACAGGGGCTCCCAGGGAAGCAAAACCCAACATATTCCTGTTTGCTCTGTCAAATGATCTGTGGTGATGGTGCCAGATTTTCATTTATTTTTATCCAAATATCCAATATCAGAGGGTTTTTTTAAGAGAAAAATATGCAGCTTTTATTATTGTTATTATTATTATTTATTTTTTAATAATAAAAAAAACTGTTTAGAATTTAGTCTGTCAAAAAAAATCTTAATTTAATTATTTACATAATTATGCCCATCAATCAAAAATTGTAACAGTGAGGCTGAGGCGGCGTTAGAATCCATTTGCAGAAGTTTATTAATAGAAATAACAGGCAGAGAGTCAGTACCGTAATAGCAGTCCAATCTTTCAACATACACAAGGGAGATCCAAAAGGCAGAGACGGTCAGGATGTTTCAGGATGGGGGCTGTTGTAAACCTTTCCTTCAATGTATTGAATGCCTGGCTGGCTTCCTCACTCCACTTCAACTTCGAAGGCTTTCCTTTCAGGAGGGAAGTCAGAGGGGAAGCAATCATACTGTAATTTCTGATGAAGCGTCTATAGAAGTTGGCAAACCCCAGGAACCTTTGAAGCTCTTTTATGGTGGATGGTTGTGGCCATTCTGTGACTGCTTTGACCTTAGATTCATCCATTCTTACTCCTTGGTGACTGATATGGTAACCCAGGAATGATGATTGTCTGACATGGAACTCACATTTTTCTGCCTTGATATACAATTGGTTTGCTAGTAGACGAAAGAGGACGGTCTTGACATGGTTGATATGTTCATCTTCAGACTTTGAGTAAATCAAGATGTCGTCAATGTAGGCTATTACGTACTGGTTCAGAAGGTCCCGGAAAATCTCGTTAATGAATGACTGGAAAACGGCTGGAGCATTGGCAAGCCCATATGGCATGACCTGATATTCATAGTGCCCCCTAATGGTGAGGAAGGCAGTTTTCCATTCATCGCCCTCTTTAATTCTGATCAGGTTATATGCACTCCGTAGGTCAAGTTTGGTGTAAATGGTAGCCTCACGGAGCTGTTCTAGTGCTGAAGGAACCAGTGGAAGGGGGTAGCGGAATTTCACGGTAACATTGTTAAGTCCTCTATAATCAATACAAGGCCTTAATCCTCCATCTTTCTTTTCAACGAAGAAAAAACCTGCTGCAGCTGGAGACGTGGAGGGTTGGATGAATCCTGAGCTAAGGGCCTCTTCAATATATTCTTCCATGACTTGGGTTTCTTTTCTGGACAAAGGGTAGATCTTACCTTTTGGGGGCATTGCATTGGGAAGGAGATCGATGGCACAGTCCCAAGGACGATGGGGTGGTAATTTGTTTGGCCTTGGTTTTACTAAAGACTTCTGCCAGATCGTCATAACAATTGGGAATGTTGACTGTCTTGCTAACTTCTGGGCTTTCTATGCTAGTTGTGAAACACGGTTGGGGAACTTGGGAAAAACAATGATTCTCACAGAAAGTGGACCACTTGGTCAACTCACCCTGATGCCAGGAAATGATGGGGTCATGAATGGATAGCCATGGAAATCCGAGGATCACTTCATGTTTAGGGGAGTCAATGACATACAATGAGATCAATTCTTGATGAAATAAACCAACTTGGAGTGTTAATGGCTTGGTCTGATGAAATATCCCCTCTCCAATTGAGGTATCGTTGACAGCTTTGATCTTGATGGGGGGATTGCATGGTTGGGTAGGAATGTTATATCTTTTGATGAGATCTTTGTTAATGAGGTTCAAAGCTGCTCCAGAATCGATCATCGCTGTTAATGAAATACAAATATCTTCAGTCTTTAGCTTAATAGGGATCTTGAAGGACTTGTTACTTGGAAGTAAAAAGTGTCCAATATTTACCCGAGAGGTTGTTTGGGCCTTGTGTGGGCACCCTTGACTGCGATGACCTGCTTCACCGCAGTAAAAACATAGTTGGAGTTGACGTCGTCTCATCCTTTCCTCCTCAGATAATCTGGAGAGACCTAGTTGCATCGGTTCATCACTTGGTTTGGTGGTTGATGTTGTCATAGGTTGATTGATGGCTGGCAGAACTTGTTGAAAGCCTCTTGTATTTCTTCGTCTCGGGGCTTGTCTCATCAGATTGTCAATTTTTATGGTGAGAGTAACAAAGTCAGAAAACGATACATTCTCCCCTTTACAAGCCAGCTCTGCCTGCAGATCAGTGTTGAGGCTCTGTTGGAACACGGCTTTCAGTGAAACATCATTCCATCCGCTCTGAGCAGCGAGCGTTCTAAATAAGATGGCATATTCAGCAGCTGTACGGTTACCTTGTGACATATGTAAAATCTGCGTTGATATATCCTTGCCCCCAGCGGGATATTCAAACACTTCTCGCAGTTGTTGGATGAAATAATCAAAAGATCTTCTAAAACGCACATCCGTTTCCCAAACTGCCGCAGCCCAGTCGGTCGCCTTGCCAGATAATAACGTCATCATGAAAGTGCATTTCTTTTCATCTGACTGAAACATGTCTTCCTGCTTATCAAAGTAAATCTTGACTTGACGAACAAAGCCTCTACATTGCGCCGCAGATCCATCAAATTTATCAGGTAATGCAAAGCTTACCGTCTTCGGCGTGGTCG
The DNA here is from genome assembly GCF_001515625.1 of Sinocyclocheilus rhinocerous. Lineage (NCBI taxonomy): Eukaryota > Metazoa > Chordata > Actinopteri > Cypriniformes > Cyprinidae > Sinocyclocheilus > Sinocyclocheilus rhinocerous. Next base: position 628,451 of record NW_015640435.1, on the reverse strand, counting down.
ATGGAAGAGACTGGATGTAGTGAGTCAGGTGCTCATTGACAGACTGGAGTTTAGCCAGTTGATCCTGGTATCCCTTTAATACCTCACTTTGATAGGCGAAGGCTGCTTGCAAGTTTGAAACTTCCGCTGGATTCAGTTGAGGCGAAGTATTCTGTAACAGTGAGGCTGAGGCAGCGTTAGAATCCATTTGCAGAAGTTTATTAATAGAAATAACAGGCAGAGAGTCAGTACCGTAACAGCAGTCCAATCTTTCAACATACACAAGGGAGATCCAAAAGGCAGAGACGAGTAAGCAGGCAAAAGGTCCAAACACAATCATCAGTCCAAATCAGGCTATCAATCCAAAGGGGTAAAACAGTAACCGTAGAGCAGATAATCAGGCAGAATCATACACAGAATAGGCAGGCAGAAAACAATGGAAACGCTTGGTAAGGCAGGTAAACTGGCAATACTTCGCAATGAGCAAACACACAGTTCCTTGCTAAATACTGATCAAACAGGAAATGAACGCAGAAGCAGAGGGAGCGGTACACAGTCAGTACTCAGGCGAGGGCTCCCTCTGCTGGTGTGGCGTTACAAAAATTAAACACATACTGTATCAAAATTTGGAAAGAAAGAAGATAATTTATTTTAACTTGTTCATGAATCGTCATGATTATATACATTTAATTTGTATATTTGCATACACTGATTGCTGGCAGTGACGTTATAGTGCTTATCTGAATTATACCAGACTTTCTTGATTAAATTAATTTAATGACTGAGATGTAAAGCAGCAAGCTGATTAAAAGCAAACAATTAAATGTTTCTACCTTATTAATTTGAACCAACTCCATCATGCAATCTATTTCATTTATTAGTTTACTTAAAGCAATTTATGGCATCAGACATTTCCATGTAAAGGTTAAATGTGTTGCCTCCAATAAGAAAATAAATTGTGTTCTGAAGTTCATTAAATCTCCAACCAATTGTGTTTTATATGCGACATAATATCAAGCTGTTTATCTCTCCGGGAATTTCCACAAAGCGAGATAAATCCATCATTAACTTCTATTTTCGACAGATTCAGGATGCTCTGACATCTCAAACGAGTGATAGCTACCAGCAAAATGTTTAATTTGACAAGTTACATCTATCTTTTTTATTATTATTGCAGTACAGCTGTGTTGTTAGACAGTTTAATAATGCCTGAAGCAGCAGATGAGAACAAATCCGTTTTTATTCCTAATTCATATAACATATTTTGTGAAAAGCATGAAAAAGCAAACATTTGTTAGTACATACGTCTGCTATCACCAGTCACATTTTGAAAATGACATTGGACAAGACTGTAAAGTATAAATTACTTTCTCAGTTGAGACTAAACGTCTGGTTGCCATTAAACATCTATAGACAATTTAACAAATCCATCAAAGATTTGAGGCTTTGAAGTTTCACATAAAAGTATCCCATATGCTATACTCATAAGAAAAATTGTTTTATACAGTACCAGATTTGGATTCTTCTTCTTGTATCAATATCAGAACACTTTTATGGTGTTAAATATACTCTTAAATATAAAGATTCTTTGTTGGCAATGATGGTTCCAAGAAGAACCTTATCCATGCAATCTTTCCATTCATTGCACAGAGGGTTCTTTATTGGCATTGGCATTAAATTGGCATTAAAAAAAAACAACAACTTTAACATTCATGGAACCTTTACTGGTTCTTTAGATTTTTTAAATGTTCTTCACACTACGAAAAAACAAACAAACAAAAAAAAACTGTTGAATGAAAGTGTCTTTGAGGAACCAAAAATAGTTCTTCTAAAGCACTGTTTCGAAAGCACTATTTTTGGAAGCTTTGTGTTCAAGAGTGTACGATTAAAGAACCATCTTATTGTAAGTCTTCTGAAGTCATATGTAAGCTTGAACATGAGGGTGAGCAAATTAATTATAGTTCTTAATCGGCTAAAAGATGCAGGAACACTGTCATGAGGCAACACACCTTCAGCAAACTGTGAAACAGTGTAACATGGCAAAAAAATAAATGAGCTCGTCTGCAGATAAAGCTCTTTGCACAGGAAACGAGGGAAGAAAACACAGAGAAAAGAAATGCAATTATAGGCCCAATGGGATTCCAGATCATTGCAATTAGCTGCTTTTATAAGAACATATCCTCTATTTGAACTTTACCAGGAGAAACTAAACACAAACAATCCTCAAAGTATTTCTATTTTACGGCTCATGACAAACAACTGTCTGAAATAGCAGCTGATTAGAGATGGGAGAATTTGTTATTTAGTGATGTACTGTACATAATCAAAGTAAATGCACACCATTTGTAATCTTCAATCACCAGTGCGGAGAATGTAATTTGCACCTATACACCTTTTTTTAGTTTGTCTAGCAGACCTTTTTGCAGCTCTTGGTGTCTTGGTGTCCCATGGACATTCAAAGAGTGTTATTTTATCTGTGGCATGAGAGACAGATAAGAGAGGAAAGACACTGAGAAAAAAAAAAAAGATTCAGCTGCCTCTTTGGAGAATAATAATTTAACAATTTAATCACAACCTGTCAAAAGCAGAACATTTTGTGCACAACCCTGTTTTCGCCCAATTACCAAAAAATAAAATAAAATAAAGGAGCATTTCCTGAAATTCCGACACCGAAAAAGTAACATAATTTGGATTTTTTCAACAGCATGACAGAATATAATCTCAAATTAAATATTGTTCTCAATAATCTCTCATTTTACAGTCATACAATCATCACCAAGCAACCCTGATATTCTTGGAAATTATACATTTAGATCAAAATCTTAATTTAGGCTAAATTTGCAGGCCTCTTTCTTGAAACCTTATTACAGATTGTGGTGTAGTCTTTATATTATTTGTTTATTTATAATATTTGAAAATATATTTAATTTCAATATTTGTGTAGTGTCTATTTCTATTCTTATTACACAAATCATAGTTTCAAATTATAATGAGATTTTTATGTCATAATTTTGTAACAGTGTTGCAAAAAACACAAGTCTTGCATAACATAAATAGAAAATAAAACTATAAAATGAATAGCAAAATATATAATATTTAATTTGACCAGAGATTTATGAACAATATTTACTGGAGATTAAGCCCCTCTTTAAAAAAAAAAAAAAAGGGAGAAATTTACATCAGTTCAGGTTGAATAGCTTTTCCATGTAGAATTTATGTTGAATTGTGTTGTCCTAAAAGTATTTTAATTTAAATTTAAATTTAAATTTATTATTTATTTATTTATTTATTGTTATTATTATTATTATTATTTTTTTCCACCTCCTGTACTGGCAGAATCCTATCACTGGAAGATGCTAATACATATTTAACAGATATAAATTTAGAAGTCATTTCACATGAATAATTTAGTAGCAAAAATGCAGCATTGTTGCATCTTCCCTAGAAGTATGAGTTTAATAACACAGAGCAGAATAGAAAGGTGCCTCACTTACGACTTCCTTTTAAATGTCACCATACTAAATTGCCTAATTTAATGCAGCAGTAAACTTAATCTGGTATACAAAAAAAAAAAAAACTCTTATTATTTGTACGGCTTTAAATAATCACATTGCATGCAGTGTTTTTGGTATTACACTATCATTAAAGCTACTAAATGATTCAAGTGACATGACTTTAAAGGTCACATATTTTACACCTTTCTGGAGTTTTATTTTAGGCTTTGATGTCCTTAAGAATATATATTTGCGGTATAAGTACCAAAAACCATCTCAATATATTTTTTATAGCTCCTCTCTCAGGAGCTCTGCTGAGAACAGGTAAATTTTGGCCTGTCTAATTAATATTCATGAGCCTCTCTTCTGATTGGCCTGTTGTGTTCTGAGTGCTGGTCATTCAAAAGCTAAATGCAGAAAATATGACGAGGCATATCTTGCTCTCGGCTCCACTCACTGTGTCTATACACTACAGTTGTTAGTTGCCTGCTGAAATTGAAATGTATATACATCTTCATCATGACTAGATAGACACGGTGAGTTTGTCTTTACACGTTAGAGGTGACCCACCTCATATTAACAATCCTGTCAGATCGTCCATATTTTGAGTGAGAGTGTAACATTACAGGTCGGCCGATCTGGTTTCGTGGTTAAAGTTAACCTTTTCGACATGTTTCCGTGTTGTTGTTGCTCAGCAATGGCATGGACGCGATGTTGTCTGGGGGTTTGGCAAAAGGAGAGTGGGACGGTGGGCGGTGCTCGGGGTGGTGACTGAAGGCGGTGACTGTGAAAAATCACAGCTACTTTATGCAGGCTGTGTGCATTTTACTGTGGACTGACTGTTTTGAAACTTATATGGTAGTTAAAAAAGCCCCTAGACCTCAGTTATCGTGAAAAAAGCCAGGCAATTTCAGTTTTGACAATATGGGACCTTTAAGGTGAAATACACCAGTGAAAGGATTTAGACCAGTCATCCAGTCAGTCCACGTTCAAATTCATCAGCTCTCTTTAGATGCACTCCACTTCAGCTGAAACCTTACAATCAGCATCTAGTTGAGGCACTTCAGCTGATGACACCATAAAGCATCCGAACCCAACCTTTATACTGATGACATTTATATCCTCAGTACAGGTATAGAAAAGCAATGTGAATTTTTCCTTTGCTGATCAATTTGGTTTCGAAAAAGCTTTGAAATTTGACTACACAAAGACCTTCATCCAACCTGGCATTTAATGTTGTCTCTTTTAAAATTTCCAAAACCTGATCTGAGTTCTGTGAGAGCTTTTTATAATGAGGCAGGAGTTCCAAATATGGCATTTGCTCTCGCTGAGTGCTTTTGCTTTGAGAGCAGCAGGACCACTGACATTTGCAGGACATTGAATGAAGAACTCCTGCTCAAACACAGCAGGGCTTTGACAAACTGTACTTTTATTATAATTTAATAGATAGCATATATGTTATTTTGAAAATATAATAGAATAGAATATGTTCACAGTTTCCATCGTGATTTTCTTTGTGGTTTTTCTGCTTGAAATGACCACAGGATTCAACAATATATCAACTTTGAAAGAAAAAGAAATGAATAGTACTTTCAAACACTAAAGAAATGATTAGTACTTTTATATAAAATATTTTTAATTGCATACACATGAGATGAATGGTCCAGTCATATGAGTGGCATATATTTTATTCTTTATAAATGATTCTTTATCACATGACGAGTCGCATACTACTCACTTTATCCTGATAAATCACCAATTACACATATTTTGTAGAAGTACATACACAAACCAGGATAATCGTACGTTTATTAAAAAACAACAACAAAAAGTTATTAAAATAAATGTGAATGAAATCAAATCAAAATTAAAACATATTTTATGCCAGCTTATTAATTAATAAAATAACAAATACATAAAAAAATAGGCATATTAAAAAAAACTAATAAAAATTATAATAAAATTCTATAATAAAATTATAATAAAACCAAAACAATGTATCATAAAAACTAAAACTAATTCAAAATATTGGCAAACACTATAGTGGTATTTCATTTATAACTATAATGGTGGTAAACATTTATTTACTTTATTATTTTTAAAAATTATATTATTATTTACAGTATTCATTCAAATTTTGAATGGGCTTTTTTCATTATTTATTTATTTATTTATTTATTGTTATGTGTTTTTGTCATTTTCATTGGTTTTATAAATAGTTCTATTTATCTTTCAGCTTTATTTTTATTTCAGTTTTAGTTTTTTTTAATTTTAGTACTTCAACTTAACTGTGCTCCTGTTAATTGCCAAGGCAGCATTACAATTAATAACATAAATTAATTTCACTTCACAAACATTTTGTAATGATATTAATTTTAGATTTTATTAGCAATAACATCACCAAAATAATGGATGATTCTAGCCATGACAAATTAGTTGAGGGTGAAACGATCATAACAGACTATAGTTTCCCTGCCTGCTGGCTACATGGGCAAATGGGCCAATTTGCAGTATTCTGGCTACGAACCACAACAGAAAGAGACTGTTTGACCAACAAGTAAAGCGACCAACCAACAGTGCATCATTCCCATCCACACAGTGCTAATCACATCAGTAAATAAATCCATCATTTCTGAGCCTGGTCAGTAAACCCCTGTTGAGCTCTGTGGCTTCAGTGTGTGGCTTTGTTAGATCTCTGTGACTTTATCCTGAAGGATGAACGGCTCTAAAGACTCACATTACACTCACCAAGGGATCCAGAGTAAATTACATGATGATCACTTCTGCTTATCACTGCCCTCCGTCCTGCATATATCAGAGTCAGAGCTGCACAGCAACATGGCTTCTATCACAGCTTGCTCTCTGTGGTTCTGCTTGAACCTAAAAAAGAAAATTCTGTCATTATTTACTCATTCTCGTGTTGTTCCAAACTTTCTTTCTCTCTTTCTTTCACTATACATGTCCAAAAAACAAACAAACAAACAAAAAAAAAAAATATATATATATTCATATGAAAGCTTTGACGAACACTTCAACATTCCAATTGCTACTCAATGGTAATCTTTCCATCCAGTGAAATGTTAATCAATGAGTTTAACTTCAAATCAGATTAGTAAATGAATCATTCTGACTGGGTTTGTGGATCACCTGTTTAAAGAAATGATCCAACATCACTGCTGCACTGATCTCTCATGAATGCATACATCACACAAAGCTACTGTATAGCTTCAGGTGTGAAATTTTATTCCGGTTTAGAGGGGAAACATTATGAATGAAACTTGCCTGGCAACAACAGTTCCTATATCAATATCCAAATAGAATAGCATAAATAAAGTTGCCTAAAGCGCATCTTAAAGTTTTTCTTGTGATCTTGTCGCCTCTCATGTGTATACACTTTGTAAACCATCTAGTTATTTACCTATAGTGTAAATTGGCGTAGCCTTGGCCAATTTGAATGGTCAAGTCTCACCCAAGAGTCCATATAACTGACAGGTAAAGCAACCAATCACGTTTCGTTTTGTGCCCTGTTATGTTTATGGGCGTGGAAATGTCGCCACAATAACAGACCAGTGCGTAAAACTCTTGGACATATTTTAAAGATTCTATGCCGTGAACTTTAAATCCTGATGAGCGCTCATTGTCACAGTTGTAAACACAATGGCTTTCTTCTTTCATTAGGGGTTTGGCATCACGGCATCTTTGTTTCCAGGTGGAACGTTAAAAACCGCGACACACACATCTCCTGGAAATCCTGTATACTTTAAACAATCCGATGACGACTTCGAAACTGAAGTTTACAGCTAAGTGTGCCGTATGCATCAGACGTTCAGCCAGCGGTCCTTGAGTGTGACATCTGATGTTGACCCTGTGTTCCATTCGGAAGGGCTCATCCCTATGCCCTAATCCCTTTGAAGCTCTCACTCTGAAGGGTTAACCCTTCGAAGGGATTAGGGTATAGGGATGAGCCCTTCCGAACGGAACGCAGGGTGTGACGCCAAACAACTTCCCTGTGCAAAGGATCATGGGGGCCCAAAGTGTCCATCAGTTATACCCTTCGAAATCTTTCATTCTGAAGGGCCCTTTGAAGTGGCCAGTTTTGAGCACTTCGGTTTGGAACGACCCTTCGATATGGCAGCCATGATTGTTTTCACTCCAAAGTGCCCTTCCAAGGGCAATACATCCCATTTGGAACGCACCGTGATACTACCTATGGTGGCTAATGAATCGGAAGTCTTGCATATTTAGGCCTACAAAAAATAGCTCCGTGTTGCAAACTAAGCTGGATATGCAAGTGCATTCAGTGAAGGCGTGCAAGCGGTTGATGGTGTATAAAATGAAGTTACATACTTGTAATAGTGAAGAAAATGAGCAAAATCAGTAAAAGCGCCTATTATATTTTTCTACACATTGTTTTAGTTCACACGTTCACTGGTTTCTATGAAGGACATGCGCAGTTACTTTAGGCATTCTGCACAAAAACTCTGACACCACACTGCATACATTTCCATCAATTTTGTACTACTATAAAGCAACTGTAAGTTGTTTACCTTGAAACATCAGTTGCAAAATCATTCTTATGGTACAGTCCATTTGAATGTCTTTTCCATGCTCCTCTCCAAGGTACGAAATTCCGTGAAAAGAGCGGACTGCTTTACAGCAGCAACAAATGCACGTGTAAAGCTATGCACGGTGATATATTTACAACAGCGACAGCTCCAAAGTCGCAAAAATACACAAAATACTGACAGTTACTTTGTGTAAATTAAGAATTACATTTCTTTAATTTTATTTATTTTATGTTTTAGTTTAATTATCTATTTATTTTTAGTTAAAATGAATGTATATACTTTTTTTTAAGTTTGCGTTAGAATAGTTTGCCAGAGCATGACTATAGAGAACAGTGTGAAAAGTATGATATTAAATGCACAAGTCAAGTTTTCAACATCACTTTTATAGCACTTTCTTGTAATTTTGAAGCTTAACAGCTCCAGTCCTCATTTACTGTCATTACACTGAAAATACTGGCAAGATATTCTTCTTTTTCTGTTCATACGGGCAGGCACGTGCCCACATAGACATCAAAGGGGGCTTGAGCACCTGCCCATTATCTTCCTCGAGAGAAAGTGCCCTTTTTTTCTGGGGAGTGTTTTTTTTTTTTAATAAATGAATATACAGTATGTATATATGTGCGCGTGTGTGTGTGTGTTTCTGTTTGCGCACAGCTTTCCCTGTCAAACTAATAAAAAAAATTTAAAAAATCAGGTCGGGAAATGTTGAGACTCTGTCGAGTTCTGATGCCTTTCTCCCTCCGCGTCTCTGCAGCACAGCAGTGTAGCACACATTGATCGGCACATGCACAATCACATCACAGACAGGCAGAGAGCCGCAGAAGTGAAGCCCTCCCTCCCTTTCCAGTTGTGTTTGTCTTGGTGTGGAGGTGAGTGGTGATGAACAACAGACTAAGCTACCTGTGCCTCGAATTTACAGCTAATTATCCAAAAGACAAAAGGCAATTATAGTTAATTTATCTTGCTAACATCCATGACTCATGAGAGCTACCATGTAAGTTAGCTAAAGTTTAGCTAAGGCAATAGGAAGTCTAGTAGGTTAGACCATTCTTTCACTGCATTATTCAGTTTATTAAGAGCAGGCAAAAGCACGCACATCGATCTCAACTGGGTGCTCGACTAAGAAACAAGTGGACATTTTTTTAAATGTAAAGTCGGCAACATCAAAGCTCCAAAAGTATCAATAATTGATTTTAAAAGAACTGTCGCATAGCGTGTGTGACGTTTTGAGCACGCAGGCTCTTCATCAGACACAATGTACATTTTAGACACAATGTTGACTGTTTTTGCTCTATTTTGCCAACAAATATAATTCCAATTTGCGTCTCTGAGCAACATGACGCTGTTTTGTTCCTGAATGAATCAATGAATTCATTCAATCGCAATGACTCACTTATTAACAGTGACTTGCTACCACCTACTGACAGTTTTAATTTCACATTTAAAGTATCTTTTCATTATTATTTTTTTTTTATAATTTCAAATATCAGTATTCAACGTTTTAATATCAAAACAGTATTAATGCATTTGTAACTGCAGGTTAAATACATTCATGTCCTGCATTAAAGAGTGTGTAAATGCATCTAAATGCCCCTTCTAATGCAGCTTCTGTGTTTTCTCTGCATTGCAGAGATTAATTTTGTCAATACTGTTTTATAATTAGCTTGGTAACAGCCCAAATGACTTATTATTCTAATTGACTGATTCAGTTTAAGAATTTGACTGAAAAGATGATGCACACTTTAGAAATGGCTTTATAAAGGTAAAAATGCCCATAAAAGGTAGAAATAAATTTAAACTTATTGGAAAAGATTCATTTCTGTCACTGCTGTGAACTGATCACCTCACAGAATATGAAGAATATCAAAAACTTTAGGAGTCAGCTGTCCACGGTAGTCCTTAAGATATCAGCACAATAACTCACTCAGCAAAATATCATCTAATTATCGTTATTGATAAAATCCCAGAAAATATTGAGATATATTTTTTGTTAATATTGCATACCCCTAATATATTTAACATTTTGATTAGAAAAAATTAAAATAAATATAAAAAGTGCCCTTTTTTTCCACTTGCCCTGCCCCTCAAAATGTCTGTGCACGCCCCTGCATACGGGTTCATACATCATATGGGTTTAAAATCACATGAGGCTGAGTAACTGAAGACATAATTGTTTAGTTTTTAAGGATTGAAAGGTTATTATTATGTTTAAAGTACATATTAAGTCAAGCTTTTCAACCAATGTCTTGCCCTCTAGAAGACCTAGAAGTAAACTTCACCCAAAAGTATTCCACTTTTTGAAGAGAACATCTTTTCAGTAAACAAAAGTCTTTATTTGACAAAATTCCTTTATTTTTCATCATGCTATATCATTTTAAAATGCCTATTTTTAATTCTTAATTATTTTTGTGTAAAATTTTAATTATGATCAATAAATGAGTGAAGGACATGTTAAAAATCTCTGAGAACATCTCTTCTGGTTTTCTGTCACACCAAACCTGGAAGGTTAGTTGCATATGGGATATGGTTTTCCTCACAGTGTGCACTTTTGTACTTTTGCATACTGTACATTTTGGCAAATGCAGTAATTTGTGAATTCCACACATACGTGTGTAGAATGTACACAAACTGTGGAAATGGTAGAAATAGTTGTATGGCAATATGCTATTCTGAACATAGTCAAGAACAAGAGACAAGATATTTCACAACAACACACATAATACAAAATACAAACTCCCAGAGACATTAGAGATGTGAGGTCTTTGTTTGTTCTTGTGCCTACTATAGGTGTGTGTTTATATTTTGATGGTGTAAAAAAATAAAACTCCTTTTGAATGAATGAATTAATGAATGTCCCATAACATAAAAACTATTAGCCATTGCTGGTGGAATTACATTTTTTTTTTCAGTAGCCCACAGCACAGCAAATACTCATAATTATAAATAAATAAATAAATAAATGGAATATTATTATTAGTTTTGACCATTAGAAAGTAGGGTTGTGCCGATAGATGATAGTATCGTGTATCGACGATAGTCAGAGATATCGACCATAGCATATGTCTTTGTCGATAGTCAAAACAATATTAGGCTCATTCTCCTATAAATGTATTAAATTATTATTATTATTATTATTATTATTATTATTGTCAGACTTTGTTCCTTGTTTTGAGTGTGTTTTGCTCCTCATGTGCCTTCCATGCCCATATTTGGTCCTTCCCGTTCCTGTCCTTATCTGTTCCAGGTGTCCCCTTTTCAGTTCTTTTCAGCTCCGAAAATAAGCCCGCCGGGCTCGCTCCAGTGTCGGCTCCAGCCCCTGAGTTGGCTCCAGTGCCAGCTCCTCGAAAGCGCCTTGCTGTGCCTGCTCCTCCAGAGCACCCTCCAGTGCCAGCTCCTCGTAAGCGCTTCACAGTTCCCCAGTTAAGCCCAGGGAGGGCTCCGGATCCCCAGTTAAGCCCAGGGAGGGCTCCGGATCCCCAGTTAAGCCCAGGGAGGGCTCCGGATCCCCAGTTAAGCCCAGGGAGGGCTCCGGATCCCCATTTAAGCCCAGGCAGGGCTCCGGATCCCCAGTTAAGCCCAGGGAGGGCTCCGGATCCTCAGTTAAGCCCAGGGAGGGCTTCGGATCCCCAGTTAAGCCCAGGGAGCCCAGTTAAGCGTCCCCAAGTATTTTCTTTTTTGGGGGGGGGTAGTAGGGCTCCAGCCATAGAGGCCGAGGCGGGGGCTGGGGCTGCGGCCTCGGAGGCTGCTCCACCATGGCCTCCAGAGTTCCCTACGCCGCCATGGCCTCCGTGCTCCGAGCTCCGAGTCTGCCTGCTCCGCCAAACTGCCAGATCCACCATGGCCCCCGAACTGCCAGATCCGTCATGGTGCCTCGAACTGCCAGATCCGCCATGGGTCCCGGAATGGGCGCCGCCCTGGAGGCCTTTCCGTCCGTTAACCCTGCTCCTAGAGGCCTCCAGAGCACCCAACCCCCCTCCCCATTGGATGTTATACGGCGCTGGATGCACCTTCCGGGAGGGGGGAGTTATGTCAGACTTTGTTCCGTGTTTTGTGTGTGTTTTGCTCCCCATGTGCCTTCCATGCCCATATTTGGTCCTTCCCGTTCCTGTCCTTATCTGTTCCAGGTGTACCCTTTTCAGTTCTATTGATCCCAGGTGTGTCTAATTATCCCATCGTCATGTCATTTGTATAAATAGTGTTCCTTGTTATCAGTTTGGCGTACGGCATTGTTAATGTCTGTGAATGTCTTCCTTCCCGCTACATGTGATTTCCTGGTTCCCTCGATGGGATTAAAGTCTGTGTTTGGATTGTACTCCTGGTCTCCTCGCTCCGTGCTACTCCACAGTAGCGGACACGTGACAATTATTAGGCGGCCTATTATAATTCGGCTATTATTATCAAATTGCCCTGCTATTTCACTTCAGCACCGCATTTCACACTCACGCAAGTGAGAATTAGAACCTGTAGCCAATGAAGGAGTCTCTAAACACAGACGTACATCGTCTGCTGATATAAGGTAGTTCACTGCGTTTTAACAAGTAATCTGAACGGCCTATATATGTGCAATATTTTAACCGAGCCCTCACTAACTGAGTTTAACGCCACAGTTATGATAGTTGTTGGTCTTTAAAATAAATCTACTTTTGATTTTCACCGTTGACTGTAGACCTTTTAGACTGATAACGTCCGTGCCCTGATGCGGCAAACTTGTCACAGGACGCGCGGTCCTAATAGCGATGTGTGGTGGTTGTATCCGAATATATATGAAATAGCTGTTTTTAATATTTTTATATTTAACATGTTAGTTTATCAGTATATTTGAAAGTATATTATTTCAATTATTGGTGCTTTCATAGGCTCTCTCTCGCGCCCGCGTGGTTTAAAACACCACATAGTTTTGAAATAGCCTATGATAAGTACAGAGAGTCTCTCTTGCCCCCACTCACCCATGCACGCACACACGCACGATAATATCGTGTATCGCGATCTCACGGGCTGGCGATATGACGATTTGAAAAATGACCATATCGCCCAACACTACTGGAAAGTATTATATAAACCTTTTTTTTTGTCAGTAAAACTCCTAAAAAAGGTGCAGGTCTTTTTCCATATGCACTGCTTGGTCATAATATACATTTCTTAAATTATTTTGATCCATTTAAAAGGAGGTGTGAAATGTTGAATGTGAAATATTATAACAGGCCCTTTGAACAAGTTAAATCAAAAGGTACAGCAGAGTATTTTAACTGAATCTTGGACTTCATTACACACTGAACTCGACCCCAGTAATTACTCATCACCTTTTCAGCTTTAATACCCTTTATATCTGCCTTTACCATACAGACCTGACATATTTAGTCATCTGCATAAAAGATTAAAATAACATAGATGACCACTGTGGGTTTCCAGCATTCACTCTAATCAAAGCTTACATTTACTTGATGCCACTAGTAAATGATGTAGAGATGAGGTGATGTACAGATAACTGTAACGATTCCACTGAAATAATCTGCTGTAATGTAATGTCATTCAATAATGGTTCAGCTTATTTTATATGCTTGAGGCAGTACATAATAGGCATGCATGTATGTAAAATTAACTTTATCTGTTTCAAAACTTATAAAAAAAGCCTATTTTATAAGTACTGTAACTATTTTGCATTTATAGTTTTAAATATGCATTGTATATGTTGTATTTTATTACAAATGTTATGTAAAATAAAGTTAATAAATGTAAAATAAAAGCAGTGCGATTTGTTCACGATCACTTTCTGTTGTTATATCATTTTACTAGAAAGCTTCAAGTGACTTTTGCCATTGTTGTGTGCCTCAATTGTGTGCAAATGAGTCATTGAATCACTCAACCAATTATTTAATGACTAAAAAAAGTCTTTAAATCCTTATTTAAATTTTGTGTGTGTTCAGTTCTACTAAGATACTCCAGAAAGAGCATCCTGTAGATGGCAAAAAATAAAAATGTAACGTAGCATGTAACAAAAAAAATATTTGTTCTAAAAGGCAAACTACCACTACTGTGTCTGCGTGCACGTCAAAAAATGATTTTCTTCTTCAGTGTTTTTGTCTTGTTTTTCAGTACAAAAACTTTCTTAACCCTCATGTTGTGTTCCGGTCATTTTGACCGAAGAGGATTTTCTTTTCCCGAAAATGCTAGTTCATGTTATTGCACTGGACTAAAACCTACTGACTTTGCTGACACAGGGTATAAAAAAATTATAATTTTTGTATTTTTTCCCTCCACCTTGTTCCACCTATTGTGCTCCAGATAAAAAAAATAAAAAAATAAAAAATACCAGCCTACAAAAACTGCTTATAAATTTTGCAATATGCTATATAACTAACAAATGTTGGATTTAATCATTTTATCAGCTTATTTTCTTTCTGTTAGCACGTTTTGTTTTTAGAAATGATGGATCATAGGCTAATCTAAATTTATGCACCTCAGTTTTTGAGTGAAAAAAAGTATTTGTAGATTATTTTGCCAATGTTCAATCAAAAACGTTGGTGCGTGGAGAAAAAAAAAATTGACAAAATATTTTATCTAAGCTTTAGTGATAATATAGCACAAGAAGAGGTTTATTTTTTTTATTTAATTGTATTTATTTGTATTATTATTTATTTATTTTTACATTTTTGACCAACAACACCAAATTAGGTAAAGGATTTTCAGCACAGTACATCAAGACACAAATTATATCAGACATGGTTATGGTTAATGAAAAATGTATTACAATTAAGTGAATTTATGTTTAAAACAAGAACAAATATCTGCCAGTGGGGTCAGAAAAATAAACTTGTTTTCCCTTTAAATTAGGTTTATTTTTCTGACCAGATTTTTTATTTTCTAGTTTCATTTTTGATAAATTTTTTTTTAGTAAACAAGACTTAATTTATGTTGTTATTATATAAGACTTAATGGCCTGGTTTCACAGACAGGGCTTAGACTAAACCAGGATTAGGCCATAGTTCAATTAGGATATTTAAGTAATTTTTTATAAACGTGCCTTAGAAAATAACATTACTGGTGTGTGTCTTGAGACAAAACAAAGGCACTGATATATTTTAAGATCAGTGCAAGTTTATTTCAGTTAAAACAGATCAGATTTACATTTTAGTCTGGGACAAGGCTTAAGCCTTGTCTGTGAAACCGGGGGAATATATTGTATCTCATGTACTATTTATAATATATTGTTTGCTTTTGTATGGTAAATTTATTTTCTCATAATGTTCCACTTGTCGCTCATAAGACACACAAAATCCCACAACATTTAACATCACTGACATATAAGTAAAAAGTGAAGATTACACTCAACGCAAACACTTTTACACGTGCGTATGGATAAACCAGAAGAATGATACAAGTCATGTAAAGATACACAAATAACGGGTCTCGTGTCTCTTTCCTGACATCTTTAAGGATCTCCTCACCCTGGCAAGAAAAAATCCATAGTTCTCTGATTGAAATGCAGTTTCCAAGATGTTCCAAGCCCAGGTTATTACTTAACTGCTTAATTCCTATAGATCTACACATACCTCGGTCATCTGCTGTGATAAATTCAATATTCACCTCGCACTCCGTTCGAACATCACCTCTGAATAGATAATGGAGGCTCCAGGGACCAAAAGCTACTGATTATGTTGAGAAAGTTTCAAACCTCACAACAGCTGCATCTCAATGCCTCACTGGCTAGTGTCTCTGCGCATTAACATCTTCCTTAAATTCATTTTAGGCTCTGACCGCTAGCTGGTCATCATGGCCTCACAGTGTGATGCTGTGCCGGTGTGATATCAACTCTGGCACATGCTTTGATCAAGAGCCTACACTCTCCTAACGTGCCCTGAGAAATGTAATAGCTAGCAGAGCAGCTGCTCGAGTGCCTTCTCGCTTTCTGACAGCATGACACGGTGTAAAGTACCAACATTAGCCTTGCACAGATTGCTTTTTTTGTCTGTGAGGTGATCATCAGATGTCATCGGTAGCGAACAGGCCGGAACTAATAGCGTTGGGTTTCTTGAAATGTGATTAAACTATTTTGAAATATTTTTTTTTTGTGGCTAACAGAACATGCAAAAGCACTTGCACGAGGAGACATAATGAGATCTTAATAAGCTGGCAATATGCTAATATTTACATGTCAAACAAAATATGGATAAATGTCAAACTATGTTAGAGGAGAGCACACCCACATGAGGAGACACTTGATATTTTAATTGAATATCATTTTAATTTAATATGTTTTTTTTTATTAGTGTAATTTAAAGAGTACTTATTATAGAAAGTGATATATTAAAATAATTAAACTGAATGTAATGTTTTCAGACACTAAATTATATGTTATTTACAATTAAATGAAAGGCCACGTACACACTGCAGCTAAATCCGGTTGTCAATTCTTCTTTCAGAGCTTGATTCTGTTCTGTACACAGACAGTTCAATGTTTAATTAACTCTCAAAAAATGCAGGTAGTGATAATCGCATTTACAGAAATTCTACGTAGTGTGTTTGAACCCGAACTTAACGACTATAGTTGGTAATGACATATTTAAATGCGTATATCAGAGATGTGCCCGTATGTGTGTGTTGCAAGAAAACCACAGGGAAAGTGGCATGAGTACTGACTCATTGGTGTTGCCAGATCTTTCTAGAGAAATAGTGAACAACAACAAGCCCATAATACACTAAGATCCAAATGTTTTATATTTGAAACAAGACCAAAATATCGACCCACACCTTCCCACTTTTATATCTCCATAAATGTGATCGCTTCATGAACCAAACCTAAACAGCAAGCCCAAAAAAACGCTTATAATTTCTGGACATGGCAACCCTTCATAAGCATGCATTTTGAAGCAGCCTTACAAACATAAACAAAACACAATGCCTCTGTAGATAGTGGTTTGGTTAAAATTGCAGAATATACGTATTTGGTTGCTGTAATATTACCTTTATCAGAAATAGCAGATGTATAAAACGTGAGACAACAGAAAGTTGCTAATTAATAAACATACACTGACATAATGAAAGTCACTGCATTGAGACCAAAACAATATTGGACCCTGTTAAGTTTCATTGATTGATTGAGTGTGTGTGTGTGTGTGTGTGTGTGTGTGTGAGTGAGTGAGTGTGTGAGTGAGTGAGTGAGTGAGTTCCAGAAAAGAAAGAGATGAATACAGGTTTGGACATGAGGGTGAATAAATGATGGCAGAACTTTATTTTCTCAGTGAACTATCCCTTTAAGTCCTTTAGCAAACCTTGATGAGATTTGCAGAAAAGGCCCATTGGACACGTGATCACTTGTGGTCTCTGATAAATGTTCCCATTCCACACAATGAAAGTGTATGTTTTCACACCTATTTGAAGTACTAATGGTAGAAACATTACTGGCATGTATAGTCCATCATCTATAGCCTATATTTCTTTCACTCTGGTTCCATGCAATTCCTCAACTGCAAATATTTCATCCACTTTCTAAAGTTGAATGGGCCTGAAAAGACCACAGTGAATATGGGAATTAACAGATTACAAGAGATTTCAACATAAAGATCAAACACAGTTCTGCAAAAATAAAGAAAAGGCATATAATTAATTCATTAACCTCATGGAGATGATTTATGATGCAATGGTACATTTTATGACTTCTCAAACTTTCAAACACACCTCGTGAAAGCCCTTTTCTCTCAGTTCACTATAAATATGGATCGGTTTTCATTGGCAAAAATGTCAAGACTTTCATTGAAGGGAAAAATAAATCCTGCTACCTCTCGTGAATGGTTGTTTGCAGTGTTGGGGAAAGTTACTTTTAAAAGTAATGCATTACAATATTGCGTTACTCCCCCGATTTCTCCCAATATGGGGACAGGAGACTTGTCAGTCAATAAATGGGAAAACAAAGTAACTGGCGTTGTATCTAACTCAGATATTTTCTTGTAAATTAAAAAATGAATGCGTTACTTTACTAGTTACTTGAAAAAAGTAATCTGATTACGTAACTCACGTTACTTGTAATGCGTTACCCCAAACACTGGTTATTTGTAGGTAATTAAGTGTTGTTGCTTTTCAAAATCTAATATAGGCCAACCTGAGGTTAACTGCTCAAAGATTAAATGGAAAATGCAGTTACCTTGTAAGGTGGTTTAAACAAAGTACACTTATTTTGACATGTGGGCTAACATAATGAAGCACATGTAAAGTAATTGATTATACAGTAGTGTGTTTTTAAAATTACATTTAAAGTTAATATATTTTGAATGTACTGGGTTACACTTTATTTTAAGGTGTCCTTGTTACAGTGTAATTATACATTTAAGTACTGAGTAATATTAATTAACAACATGTACTTACTATATGGTTAGGGTTAGGATTAGGGTTTGGTTTAGGGTTACTTGCATGTAATTATGCATAATTTATTGTTATTATAATAGTAAGTGCATGCAAGGACACCTTAAAATAAAGTTTTACCCTAAATTGCAATGTCATCATTAATGTGTAATTTCAAATATAGCTGAATATATATGATATGCAAGATCCAAACAAAATGACTTAGAAGTATATTTTAGTTCACCTTAAATGCTTGTCAGTACATTTTGTAGTACACTTTAGCCATTTTTCAAATACAATAGAATTATGAAATTATATTAATTATTACAAAGCCTCGTCCTCTTCATCACTGTCACTGTCTTTCAAAACTCCCCAACCAGCCTGCAATACTGTACTTTAGAAAATTAAAAAGAAAACATCCATCGCTACAAATGCAGGAGTGCACTTACAATTATGTGAAAAAAGTGTGATAACTAACTAACTAACTAACTTTAATTATGCTAAAAATTAACTAATGCTAAAAATGGGATCCTACTAATGCTAAGTAGGATCAGTGGTTAACCAGTATATACTAATTTAAACATACTAATTTATTTTCAAATTATTTATTTCTATTTTAATATTATAGCTGGGTATCACAGCTATGCTGATGATATCCAGATTTACCTAGCATTATCTCCAAATGACTACAGCCCCATTGACTCCCTCTGCCAATGCATTGATGAAATGAACAGTTGGATGTGCGAGAACTTTCTTCAGTTAAACAAGGAAAAAACTGAAGTCATTGCATTTGGAAACAAAGATGAAGTTCTCAAGGTGAATGCATACCTTGACTCTAGGGGTCAAACAACTAAAAATCAAGTCAAGAATCTTGGTGTGCCGACAGCAAATGCAATGAGTTTGCTTCCTTCTTTTCTGAGAAGATCAATAATATCAGGAAGGCGATTAGCACATCCCCAAGTTATGCAGAGGTTAGACAGATTCGACCACAATATCAAAAAGAAGATACTATGTCTGCTTTTGAAGAAATTGATAGCAAAATTTTGGAAGAAATAGTACAGCACCTTAAATCGTCAACCTGCTATCTTGACACACTTCCCACATATTTTTTCAAAAGGGTGCTTAACTGTTTGGAAGCAGATCTCTTAGAAGTGGTGAACGCCTCACTTCTTTCTGGGACTTTTCCAGACTCCCTGAAAACTGCAGTTGTTAAACCCCTTCTGAAA
This sequence comes from Sinocyclocheilus rhinocerous, assembly GCF_001515625.1. Lineage (NCBI taxonomy): Eukaryota > Metazoa > Chordata > Actinopteri > Cypriniformes > Cyprinidae > Sinocyclocheilus > Sinocyclocheilus rhinocerous. The sequence goes on along the minus strand of NW_015640435.1, from coordinate 608,849 downwards.
AAGAGCAATCTTGATAACACCATATTGAGCAACTATAGACCAATATCAAACCTTCCTTTTATAGGAAAGATTATTGAAAAGGTAGTCTTTAATCAGCTGAACAAATACTTAAACTCAAATGGATACCTGGACAATTTTCAATCTGGTTTTCGACCGCATCACAGCACAGAGACAGCGCTCATTAAGATAATAAATGATATTCGCTTAAATTCTGAATCTGGCAAAATATCAGTGCTGGTACTACTAGATCTCAGTGCTGCGTTTGACACTGTCGATCATAACATACTACTAGAGAGACTGGAAAACTGGGTCGGGCTTTCTGGGATGGTAATCAAATGGTTCAGGTCATACTTAGAAGGGAGAGGTTATTATTGTGAGTATAGGAGAGCATAAGTCTAAGTGGACGTCCATGACATGCGGAGTCCCACAAGGCTCAATTCTTGCACCGCTCTTGTTTAGCCTGTATATGCTCCCACTAAGTCAAATAATGAGAAAGAACCAAATTGCCTATCACAGCTATGCTGATGATACCCAGATTTACCTAGCCTTATCTCCAAATGACTACAGCCCCATTGACTCCCTCTGCCAATGCATTGATGAAATTAACAGTTGGATGTGCGAGAACTTTCTTCAGTTAAACAAGGAAAAAACTGAAGTCATTGCATTTGGAAACAAAGATGAAGTTCTCAAGGTGAATGCATACCTTGACTCTAGGGGTCTAACAACTAAAAATCAAAAATCTTGGTATGATTCGGGAGACAGACCTTAGTTTCAGTAGTCACGTTAAAGCAGTAACTAAATCAGCATACTATCATCTCAAAATCATTGCAAGAATTAGATGTTTTGTTTCCAGTCAAGACTTGGAGAAACTTGTTCATGCCTTTATCACTAGCAGGGTGGACTATTGTAATGGTCTCCTCACCGGCCTTCCCAAGAAGACCATTAGACAGCTGCAGCTCATCCAGAACGCTGCTGCCAGAATTCTGACTAGAACCAGAAGATCTGAGCATATCACACCAGTCCTCAGGTCCTTACACTGGCTTCCAGTTATATTTAGGATTGATTTTAAAGTACTTTTATTCGTTTATAAATCACTCAATGGCCTAGGATCTAAATACATAGCAGATATGTTCACTGATTATAAACCTAACAGACCACTCAGATCATTAGGATCAAGTCAGCTAGAAATACCTAGGGTTCACACAAAACAAGGGGAGTCCACTTTTAGTTATTATGCCGCCCGCAGTTGGAACCAGCTTCCAGAAGAGATCAGATGTGCTAAAACATTAGTCACATTTAAATCTACCCTCAAAACTCATCTGTTTAGCTGTGCATTTACTGAATGAGCACTGTGCAATGTCCGAACTGATTGCACTATATTTTATGTATAATCATTTTCTATTCTTAACTGTTTTAAATTCATTTTAATCCTCTTAAATCAATTTTTAAATCATTTTCAAAGTTTTAAATTCCTTGTCTTATTGTTTTTTTTTTTATTATTTTCATTTATTTTATGTAAAGCACTTTGGATTACCATTGTCTATGAAATGTGCTATATAAATAAACTTGCCTTGCCTATTTTAATTAATTTTATGTAAAATAATATACTTTTTTACATCAGCATGTGCTATTTACTATCTTTACATTTGCGTTTATGCCGTTAGCAGATACCTTTCCCCAACACAACTTACAAAAGAGGAACAAAAACAATTCATCAAAGAGTCATAATATTCATAATATAAAATGGCAGCTTCATTATCCTGGAGAGCAATAAATCCAATCAATGTGGAAGAGTGGTTTTCTGGTTTCAATATCTTTCAAATGCTTCAATTAATTTTTTGAGTAATTGTTGACCTAATACACACCTCATCACTATAAAACAAATATTAATGTAATAAGGTAAATTATTTTGATGAGCTCAACTGTAGTTGATATTATAAATGGTGCTGTAGATTATTGAGATGGATTTTTATTTATTTATTTATTTTTATTTTTTTGTGCCAGCAACAAGTTCATATTTCCACCAAAATGAGTTAAGGTCACAATTCTATTAGGCATTATGAAGACTAAGCCTGAAATAATTACATGATTGGAGGCCCAAGAGCACTAAAAATGGCTGTGTGTCTGTACGAAGAGCAAGTTGGCAGCAGAAAAATCAAAGGAAATTAACTTGAGTTATGTTTAAGTAGGATATATTTCTGCTCTTTTGCTCCCTAACCCAGATCTGAACCTTTAAACAGCTAAAAATTCAATATTCAAATCTGCATGCTAGATCCGGTATTCTTCAGCTTTGCTCATAGGGAAAATAATATGATAGCCATTAATCAATTATTCAGCTGACCAAAAGCTATTTTCTAATGTTTGATGTGTGTGATCATATACAGCAAGAATAATAAGCATTATTGGGGTGCTGGTACTCCATTTACACACTTTCTGGTAATAAAATCAGAAATGTCATCAGCTTAGAAAAAAAACATTTACATACTGTAATTAAATTAATACATGTAAGTGTATGATTATTTGAACAGCAAGAAGAAACGGAGATTGGAGATAAACAGTATCAGACTGCATATGACAGCAATTTTCACTTAATGTATGAAAATAACAATATTTTGCCAAGTAAGACATCATCTTTTGTTGATCCTGGATCAACATTACTGTCCAAAAATACAGACGTAACTCAATCCCTACCCCTTACCCATAATTTATTCCTAAAATCAGAGGGAAATGATAGCTGATTAACAAGGGTGTAGAAGCACCTAATCCTGATTGTAAGCCTAAAACTGACATTTCCTGAAAATGTATCTCTCAATTCTGATTGGTTGATAGGAATGATGTTCCTGGATCAACAAGGATGTTGATCCAAGAACATGTTGCACTTGGTCAAATCACGCTCACCGTACATGCAGTCATGTAGTTTGCTTAACGATTATTGTGATGTTTTTTTTATCAGCTGTTTGGACTCTCATTCTGACGGCACCCATTCACTGCAGAGGATCCATTGGTGAGCAAGTGATGTACAGTAATGCCAAATTTCTACAAACCTGTTCTGATAAAGAAACAAACTCATGTACACCTCAGATGGCCTAAGGGTGAACATTTTCATTGTTGGGTGAACTATTTGTTGAAAATTTACTACTTAAACAGAATTTTTAATACTAATCATTTAACATGATATTATAATTATCGCTATTTTTAGCACAATATTGTCATTAAAACAGTTAAACCAGAGCAGTTATGCATTTGGTGTCAAAGAAATTAACAAATAACCAATTAAATGTTAATCAGTTAAGGCAAACACAAGCCTGAACATGATTTCAACATTATAAATCACAAGGGTTATTTCCCAATTATCACCAATATGTTCTGTTTTGCAGGCTGGGAATTAACTCTTAAGAAAGATAAAGTGAAAGAGCTTTGCTCACAGAGAGATTGGCAGCTGTGTAGAAGATTCCCTCTCCAGGAGGAACACTTCCTTGCCGCACAATCAAAGAGCCAAAATGAACAGCAGATGACTCTAGAGGAGGTAAGCACAACCCCGTGAGCCGAGAAGACAACATGCTGATTTCCCAAGATCCTGCCGGAGCACTTCACGGCGTGCAGCCCAACTCAGGAAGCAATACACGATATCCGCGTGTAGTCGACAGCAAATACCTTTGCTTTGATTTTACACTCTGCTGACATGTAAGGCTTGCACGAGCAGGATTGCCGCCCTGTGTGTTTTGGGATCTGTTTCTTTCTATATTATAGTTCTATTTCACCATTAAAGACAATTACTTCTGTGTGTGCTCAGGGACATAATGATCTTCCCCTCCTGCTCTTTGGTATTTAACACAGATCACCAACCACAGGAATGGATTTTCCCTCCTAGCGACAGCATGATTGCTCTCAAGTTCAGATGTTCGGTGCGATATCGTGCTTCGGCGAGTGGAGCTGGTGGGAAACACGCAGGCCGAGGCAGATATTTTAGCTGCTTTTTATTCCCCTCCATTAACCAGAGCCCATAAATATGACATGTGCTGTAACCTTCCTACTATGCCCTATGCAGATCAGCTGTGCCGCTAACATGTTTTATTCATGACGTACAGCCATTGATTTCACCGAGCATGATCGTATTTAACTCTGCTAGTTTGAGGGCGTATAATGATGATGGGTCTGATGCAGCACAGGCCACATGCAAAGGTGAAGTAATCTTAATATAATTGTTTATATATAATTGTAAACATGTGTAAAGTTATGTGCATTTGTTACCCGTACAGAAATCCTGGTGAGATCTGGATTTATCTTTACTGAGATGGTAATTGTGCGACGTTTCCCACAGCTTGCAATGAAATACGGTGTGAAATTTGGCAGGAACAAAAGTATTCGCTAACATCTCTTCATTTTTTTCAGACGTTACTTTAACGAGGCTTACGCTGGATGTAAATAATGAGTCTCTGAGGTTTGGGATGTGACATGAGGGGTTTGGGAATGGAAAGGCCATTTAAATCTTGATTTACTGGACTGGTGAGGCCTTTTAACTGGTAGACGTACATGAGAACGGTGAAAATGAATGGAACTGATTGCCAAACTAAATAAAAGAGACATGTGTATTGTTTTATTTTAATTACAGATTAATGAAAATAATTATGATT
>NW_015640435.1:603801-604169 GCF_001515625.1 Sinocyclocheilus rhinocerous | reverse complement strand
TATATATATCCTGTAAATAAAATAACATTTTATTTTAAATTAAAAATGCAATAAAAAGCAAAATAATGACAAAAATACAAAAATAATATTAATAATAATATATTAGCTTTCCTAATAAACATGGTTAAGTAGTTTTTTTTATACTAATAAAAAAAAAAAAACAACAACACTGTTGTCACATTACACACACAAGGAACGAAGGAGCGAGGAGACGCAGAGTAGAATAAATCAAACAAGTTTTATTAACAAAGGCTGGGGATCACAGGATTCGACACATCAGGACCACAGGATGACGTTCAACGGCTGACAAAGAACAAGAACACACTTTAAATACACAGGAACTGATGAGGGGAAGACAAGGGGACACC
>NW_015640435.1:596598-600029 GCF_001515625.1 Sinocyclocheilus rhinocerous | reverse complement strand
TATATATATCCTGTAAATAAAATAACATTTTATTTTAAATTAAAAATGCAATAAAAAGCAAAATAATGACAAAAATACAAAAATAATATTAATAATAATATATTAGCTTTCCTAATAAACATGGTTAAGTAGTTTTTTTTATACTAATAAAAAAAAAAAAACAACAACACTGTTGTCACATTACACACACAAGGAACGAAGGAGCGAGGAGACGCAGAGTAGAATAAATCAAACAAGTTTTATTAACAAAGGCTAGGATTCGACAGATTCGACACATCAGGACCACAGGATGACGTTCAACGGCTGACAAAGAACAAGAACACACACAGGAACTGTGGAAACAAATGGGAACAATTAACTAAACACGAGAGACAGAAACTGGGTAACAGAGCACATGGGGAGCAAAGACACACACAAAACCTGGCCCAGAGTCTGACATTACTCCCCCCTCCCGGAAGGCGCGTCCCACGCTGTACAACATCCAATGGGGAGGGGGGTGGGCGCTCTGGAGGCCTCTAAGAGCAGGGTTACCAGACGGGAGGCCTCCAGAGCGGGCGCCATGGTGGATCTGACAGCTCCGGGTGCCATGGCGGAGTAGGGAACACAGGAGGACATGGCGGAGTAGGGAAGACAGGAGGCCATGGCGGAATAAGGAAAACACAGGAGGACATGGTGGTACAGGCAGTTCCGGAGGCCAGGGTAGAGCAGCCTCCGAGGCCGCAACCCCAGCCCCCACCTCGGCCTCTATGGCTGGAGCCCTACTAACCCCCCCCCCCAAAAAAAATTACTTGGGGACGCTTACAGGTTCCGAGGCCCTCCAACTAGAACACACTTTAAATACACAGGAACTGATGAGGGGAAGACGAGGGACACCTGGAACTAATGACACAATCAACATTGGAAACACCTGGGAACAATGAACTCAAAACACGAGAGACAGAAACTGGGTAACAGAGCACATGGGGAGCAAAGACACACACAAAACCTGGTCCAGAGTCTGACAACTGTTGAGACTTAAAAATTACATTTTTTTTTTCTTTTCATTATAGTATGGACTAACTATGGACTAAAAAGAGACTCAAACATTTCTAACTGCACTCAGCACGTTGGTCATCTGTAATAAAGAGCATCGCACAATGTTACTCTTCAATTACAGCACTCAAAGCAAAACCCCAGCAGGGGAAAAAATAATGACTATGCTGCACTGTAATGACAGAGTGACCTCCAAGATTTGTTTGAATGGGTTTGAAAAATGGCATGTGGAATTATGGAGACAGGAAGCCTGGCACTTTGTTTTTTTTTTTGCTTTTGCATTTATATATCGCAAACTAATATTTGCGAGAAAAAAGACAGAATTGTGAGATCAAAAGTAGCAATTACTTTTTTGTCAAAATTACGAATTACAAACGTGTACTTGTTACAAAATAATACACTTTAAAAGAATATACTTACTGTAAGTGTGAATTGAATGCAATATTTTGACACTTACTTGAATGTTAATTCCGATGCAATGAAAATGCATTGTTAGAACTGATATTAAACACAATTAGTTGAATTTAAAATGCGTTTTGATATACTTAGTAGTCTTTATATATACATTGTATGTATTTATATACATTGTGTTTGAAATATAGTTAAAGTTTGCATCGTTTTTCAGTCGCATGTACTGACAAGCATTTATAAAATATGTATTTATATACTTGTTTTTCACAAGGGTTCATTAATCTACTTCCCACGTATTAATCAAAACAACTGAACAAACTAAGACATAAATAATCTAGTTTTGTGTTGCAGAGACTGACAGACATTTTAGTCCACCTTCAGGGCTTACATAGTATAATACAGACATCCCAAAATCCTGTAAACTATATTGTCTGAACTAACAAAAACTGCACATCACTTCAAATCATTCAGTCTCAAGACCAAAAGGAAATGATGGCAAAAAATCTCTCTCCACCTGGTATTCGAGATAAGAAAGAGTCTTCCTGCTTCCTGTCTAGCAGCCATCAAAAGCATCAGGATGAAATGTCTCTGTCAAACATGATCAGGAACAGCGGTTTGTACTTCAAGAGAACACAGATCTAAAAAGTTCAGAGTGAACATTTTTCATTTAGAAGAGGACAAACACAAATCCAACACGTTTAACATCTCGAACGCTCCAGCCCTCATTAACTGTAATTGAACTAAATAAAAACATTTCTCCTTTTGTGTTCCACAGAAAAATAAACTAATGGAAGTTTAAAATAACTTGATGATGACAGAATTTACACTTTTTGGTAAAGTGAAGACACTCTTTTCAGACAGTGGTGAGAACATCGTGTTTGCAACTTCCTATTCAACACGTTGGCCTTAATCCTAAATATCAGCAAAACCTGGACACAGACGATAATCCGCTTATAGGCAAAATGCAAATTACTGTATGTGAATTCTATAGACTTTTTTCATGACACCATTGTGAGACCACTGACTGTGCATGATGATGAAAAGACTCCACTGCACATTTAAATCACATCAGATTCTGAAATCGACTGCTTATTCGTGTGAGGGCCGCAAAGAAGCACAAAGGGATCCTGAGTCATGCTTGAGGTAAATAAAGAACTGATCCATACCAGTACGAGTAAGGTGGAAATACAGGAGCGCAGAACTTCAAACAGGCAAGCACCTTGATGAATGGTGTTTTTAATTGATTCCATCAGTATGTGGTGGAGCTGAGCATTTCAGCACAGGGGGATGATGGGAATGAATGGGAATGATTGCTTTGAAGGAGCTCCATTTACTAGCATAATAACACAGGCTGCTCAATATCACTGGCCTCACCATTATGACCAGTAGAGCAGACCTCCAGAAACTCTACCATCAAAGGGAGCACCTTTAATTGTTCAAATAACCTTTGAAGTGCTGCATATGGAATTTCAGTTAAAACATACTATAGATGTCATTGTATTGTTGGTTAGATACAAAACAATGACGAAATTGTATACATTTGCATAAAGTTGAGCTTAATTTTCTTGCAACTGAGTCATTCAACACCGATTCTCATTGGTTACGTTCACACAGTCTTGTATTTTTGTGCTTAATATGGTTACGTTCACACAAAGTTCACTTATTACGTGTTGTGTTGAAGCAGCACTATGTAACTTTTGGCGCTCTAGCAGTTAATAAACAGAACTGCACACATCCCGTGGAAGAACATTCCAACCGGAGCTACTTCTCTAAGTTTATGTCTATGGCGATTCACGCAGGTATGTGTTACTCCGCAGCGGTGACGACCCGACCAGGCTACAATAGTCCAAATATAAGTACTTATTATAAGTGTACCGTAGTGATTCGGAATAAGACAAAAACACAGTTTGGAAAGACAGTTTCGCTCATTTATACATTTTGCAAATTTTGAACACAGAAAAAGTTACATAGTGCTGCTTTAAAAAACA
>NW_015640435.1:582367-593586 GCF_001515625.1 Sinocyclocheilus rhinocerous | reverse complement strand
ACTAGAACACACTTTAAATACACAGGAACTGATGAGGGGAAGACGAGGGACACCTGGAACTAATGACACAATCAACATTGGAAACACCTGGGAACAATGAACTCAAAACACGAGAGACAGAAACTGGGTAACAGAGCACATGGGGAGCAAAGACACACACAAAACCTGGTCCAGAGTCTGACAACTGTTGAGACTTAAAAATTACATTTTTTTTTTCTTTTCATTATAGTATGGACTAACTATGGACTAAAAAGAGACTCAAACATTTCTAACTGCACTCAGCACGTTGGTCATCTGTAATAAAGAGCATCGCACAATGTTACTCTTCAATTACAGCACTCAAAGCAAAACCCCAGCAGGGGAAAAAATAATGACTATGCTGCACTGTAATGACAGAGTGACCTCCAAGATTTGTTTTGACTAGGTTTGAAAAATGCCATGTGGAATTATGCAGGCTTGTAGGAGACATGAAAGCCTGGTACAGACACACTAAATGTGCAATTCTATTAAACAATAAATTATTTAAAATTAAATTAAAATAGTTTGCTTTTTTGTTTTATTTTATTATAGTTTTATAATTTTTTTATTTAATAATATTTTAAAAATATTATTTAGGGATGCACACAAATAATGTATTCAATTCATACAGGAAGTGCTAACTTTATCCATTAAATCTTGATAAATTATTAATAATTAAGTTATGGAAAATAATTTATTATAGTGTCATCTATTCTTCTGTTCTGAGGTCAGAAGCATTATTTGTGTGGACAAAGTCATGTCGACAATTCAAATGCTAAACTGTAGGCATTTTGCATTAACACAAAAACGCTGTTTGGAAGATTAATTCATGATGTACTCGCTCATTTTTTGTTATTTTGTACTATTCTCTGAGGTCCACTTATAATGTTACCAAGATGTTTGCATCAAAAACATCATAATTTAGAAGAAATAAGCTATGTTCTGTCCTGTTTTTAATCCCCCTTAACAAAATGCTCTGTTTGAATAGGCATGACAAATTGTACTAGTGTCATCTATTCTTCTGTTCTGAGGTCAGAAGCATTATTTGTGTGGACAAAGTCATGTCGACAATTCAAATGCTAAACTGTAGGCATTTTGCATTAACATGCATGCAGTGTTTTCTAATTTAGGTATTTGCAGACGGTGGACTTTTTAATGGCATCGGCAAACGGTCATTTGATACTTGAGCAGCTTTTTAGAAAGACTAAATTATACCATATGGGGAATGTGCCCACGGATACTTTTTTGTGCCAAAAGTACAATAATGCACTAAAAAGTGTTGGAACAACACTAGCAACTACCACCAGATGACTGACAATGACGTTACTTGCCTCATCAATGATTGGCTAACAGTTGTGTATGTTTGTCACAGCGTACATTCCTCATAGATGGACGCTGCTGTGATTTAGGTCAAAAAATGCATAAATAACTCAATACATATCAAACAATCTGTAAGAAAAGACGAAGCAATAGTGACCATGCAATGCAAACAGTTTGGACATTACTGTTTGATCCAATATAGTCAGCACAGCATCGTCTTTTAGTTTCAAGCATTTTGAAAATCCCGTGTCAAAGTGTGACTTGTTTGTAAACAAATCCGCGGTAAAATGAAGTGAACAAAGGACCGAGTTCTCACTGATGCGGTCTGGATCGTCATTAAAAATAAAGTTAATTCATTCTTTCCCAGTGTTGGGATCAGAAGGAAGGCAATGCACTGTTTGCATTGGCATTTGGCACTGCACAGCGTCTTGTTGTATTCAGAGCTAAACAGGCAGCGATGTAGTAGCAGGTGTTGATCTTCTTCTGCAGAGGCGGTGCTTATCCACACTATTACATCATAGAGTAGAACATTCCAAAAGCTGTCATTTTGGCAGACTGGCTTCAATATAAGCTGTTTTTACAGGATGTTTTTATAGTACAATGGCCTCTTATATGTCAAAAGATAAAGGGAATTTCGGTTTCTCAGTTTATGACCCCTTTAACATAAATGTATTGGACAACCAGTTTGTAAATGTATTGTAAATGTAAATGTATAATAAATGTATTGGACAAGTCAATCTGTACTAAATAATAATTTAAATTAGAATTAGATTGCCCACAAGCGTAGTATGTTGAAATGAGTATCCCAAATGTACTCAGATGGTTTACTATGTCTGTTGATAATTTAAAGTGCAGATCTATGTACACTCGAAAGGCCTCGATATTATTGAAACGCAAGTAAAGAACAAACTTGTGTGGCATAATTTGAATGAAATCAGGCCAAAATTAAATTCATTTGGATTTCATTTCAGGAGTTCGAAAACACTTGCCAAAGCAAACTTTCCAGAAAAGTTCGCTGCGGCTGGTAAACACCTTCGATCTATAGTAAACTGATATTAGGGAAAGTTCAATGACAGTATACTACTGCAAAATGTATTTCAAACTTCTTTTTACCTCTAAGTGAAGAATGAAAACAAACTTTGCCATTGGTATGTCAAGGCATTAACAGCTAACATTGCTAAAAAAAAAAAAAAAGCCATTGCGCTTTGGAGGAAGATTTGGTTCAGAACTATTAACATAAAAAAAGAAAAAAAAAAGTTAAACTATGAACATGGTGGATGTGTGAGGCCACCAGTTAAGTAGAGAGGTTTAGCTAAAGGAGATTGAGTGATTAAAATAAATACTTGGAGTGGTGCAAAAAATGTCATCTGTATTTAATTTGCAACTATAGTGTGAACTTTTTTAAAGATACATTTGTCAATTTCTTTACAAATAGAGTGCATTCTTTTAGGTATAGTGTAAGTAGGCAAACTGGGATATAGCATTTAATTTCAGCAACAAAACATAACATAAAATAAAATAAATACAGACATGACATCCATTTAATATGACATCCATAAACGCCAACGTTTTAATGTTCCACAAATATTTTAAGTTTGTATTCCTGGGTTTTATTTGGAGTAACTTTTAGGCAAGCAGAAGGGCTGTTTGGGAAACCTGTTCCATTTGGTAACTCCATTCAGTGTCCCTAGAGGTGCAGACATCACACAGTTCACCGTTAACGCGAGAACATCAATAAAATCCGTGAGATTTGCTGGTCAGCCACTGACCTGGTTGAAGCAGAACCATTGGCAGAACAGTCTATATGACGCTCACACATAACAGATGTGCACCGTCAAAGAATTAGTTTCTCAATTTTATTTACTAATTTCCTCAAAGACACAATTTAACGCATGGCTTAGTCGGTTTTTGCTGTGTTGCCAATGCCTGCCTAACACACAGAGAAAGAGAGAGAGAGAGCAGGAAAGGAAAAGACTGTTGAAGATGAATATTTTCAGCTATTGCCCATGCCTGTGCAGAAATGAAAAAGACGGATTAAAAGTCATGAGCGCCGTTTTCACACAGGGGTTAAAAACATGGTGCTTTAACCTTATGATATTGCTTAATTTCCACAGGAAAAAAAATGGTTTTAATTTGAATTTGACAACTGTTATCAGACTTTCATCTTCAAGTATTACTAGCAAAAATCGGTGTGAGAAATGAAAAAGACGGATTAAAAGTCATGAGCGCCGTTTTCACACAGGGGTTAAAAACATGGTGCTTTAACCTTATGATATTGCTTAATTTCCACAGGGAAAAAAATGGTTTTAATTTGAATTTGACAACTGTTATCAGACTTTCATCTTCAAGTATTATTAGCAAAAATCGGTGTGTTGTTGCAAATATTAACACATTTTCTAGCAGCCTTAAACAGTAACTTTTAATATTTCATGACCCTGTCCAGAAAGCACAGAAACAAAGCACTCCTATTTCATGAAAGTTTGGTGATAATATACTTCCATGTGTGTTGTGCTCTTTCTTCCTGCTCTCAGGGACTCATTTGAAGCTAAACACGAGATCAAAAGAGTGTTTCTGCTCTAAGGTGACCCAATTATACAGTGGGTAGGGAGCCCTGCCATTATCAGCAATGATTCTCAGATGACAGCACAGTTTATGCACATTATGATAAAGAGTGTTTGCCTCATTATTTCCCCTGGGATTTTTTCCCCTTCCTTTTTTTCTTTACTCCAAACACACAGTGTTTGCTAATTATCAGGAAATGTCAGTGATTTCAGAAAGTTCTGTGATTTACAGATCTCTCTGGAATAATTGTTGGAAACTAGGGGGAATGTATTTTCACTTATAAGGCACATATAAGGCACTTTCTGAATCTTCAGAGAGCTCTTTGTAAAAAAGCTATTTTTTAAGCAATATATGTTGAAGACACCTTCGACATTTCTCACATTATCACAGCTTATTCACTATACTTTCGAAAATAGTTCGGTAATAAAATGTCAATAGCTAAAGAAAACTGTGTCAGAACAAATTAATCTTGATAATGTCAACTTTGATACAAAGGTATGTAATGATGAATTAGGTTAAATAGCTGTCAGCTGTTAAATTATGTACAGAATTGGATAATATCAATTTAGGTCAACCAATTAGCAAGCAATGCGTAATTTTGTTCAGTCTGTGGTGTAAAATGTTTGCATTAGCAATTAAAGAAAATTAAAGAAAAAACACTTAAGCAAAGCATGGTCAGGTCAAAGTGTCTGAATGATTTTTGGTCCCACATTTTTATCAATTTTACTGGTGCAATGAAAAATAAATGGTTAAATTAATATATATATATAATTTTTTTATTTTTTTTATTACATGTAGCTAAAATAAATTACCTTAAAAATAAATAAATAAAATAAATAAGTATCTTTTTTTTTCAGTGTAGTCCACTGTATGAAGGATCTTTGGGTATAATATGTCACAGCTTACTTTATTTTGCTATCCACACTTACATAAATTAACTATAGTGTCCTGCACCCACTAGTAAAAATAAATAAAAAAATTATATCTGGTGTCTGAATAATTTTTGGTTTGATTGTATATATATTGGCAGGCAAACAAGCTGTGTATTTTAGAATATATTTGTGTATATTTTATAGATTATTGTATAGATTTTTTAATAATAATAAAAAAGCTTTATCTCTCACAGTTGCTCATATACCTAAAATGCTCGAGTTTTAGATGCTGCCAGTACATTATTATGTTTGATTATCTTTTCAAAACACTACAATTTAAGTAAGAATACGTACAATTACTAATTAAATAACTGCAAAATTAGTTAAGAAAAAATAAATATATCATGTTAAAACTATAATCTGCGATGCTTGGCATCTCAAATGCTGTAGTCATTTTTGATTATTTGAAGTCTTTAAAACTACGTACTGAAATTGTCTCCCATTACACCTTCATTACACGCTCAGATGAGTTCATGTCAATCATTCCCTCTGTTCAGGTCTGGCTTTCTTTCAGTTTGCTGTCCAGAATTTGAGTTGTTTAAATTGAATCGTCTCAGACCAGTAAATGAAGACAATAACTTCAGCGGCACCACTGACCTTCTCACATCAGCTGTTATGATTGCTGGTTTGTTCCTTTTCCTCCCCATTTCTTTCTCTCAATCACACGCAGACACTCACCGCACCCTCAATCATGTACTTTCCCTCAAAAGGCCTTCTGTGTTCCCCCCAATAATGACACTTGTGTCCAAATACAATACGTGCTGCTATTATTGTAATCTTTTATCGTCACATCATATCTCGTGCGGTCATGGCAGTAGTACTTGCACACAGATATTCACACAAGACAAGACTCTCTCTCACTATAAAATAAGACGTCAAGTTGAATGAGATGCTTTAGAAAATGTACAACCTTGAGAAACAGGAATGCATTTGCAAAAGCCATCAGCACAGCAATAAAACCCACATCGATTTCCAACTAAGAAGAAAAGAAACGTCTCATTTCATATGAGGGATGTTTCTATTCCAGGCCACATCCAGAAAGAGGTATTTCATCTGAGAGTGAGATACACAAACCTGCACGCCTCATGATGGATACGGTGAACACTGAGCTGTTTTGTAATGAGCAGCCGTTACATTTACATTCATGTTTTTTACAGATTCTTCCTCACCAGAGAGACCGAAAAAAACGTTCTAGCATAAGTCGTACTGAAGAAACAGCAACACTCTAAACTTATGTTTTGCTTCCCATTTGTGGATTAAATATGTGCTCTCTGAGGCTCTGACGACAGCAGACAGCGGGATCTTTTCAGAGGCCAGCAGGAGCTCTCTGGGCAGTGCTTTCAGGTTTGATAGGAGGCCATTTTCTTGTCCTATTACTTTGTGTGTGTGTTTGTGTGTTGAGAACAAAGCAAGATTTTTCTTGAAATTGTCACATTAATAATATATATATATATATATATATATAATATATATATAAGATTATAGTATGTATAGGTCCATTAGTATATATAACTGAATGGTTCCAATCTGCCACACCGCATATAGTGTTGAGTTGCATTCAGAGACAAAACTCTGATGATCTAAGGTGGTCATGAGGGTGCTTACGAAAGCCATTTATTGAAACACACTATGTGAGCAGTGTGGTGTAGAAGCGGAGAGCAAAGTTCCACAGTTTGCTTGGATCATGGAGCAGGTTTTTTGAAAGTGAGCATTTTTGGCTCCAAAACTGCAATTATTTAGGAATACCAAATAATACTACATAATCATTTTAAATGTTTTTTAAATATTTTAAACAAACAAATAAATAAATAAATAAATTTAAATTAGAGGTAATGCTACATTTAAATAATATACAAAAAGTTAAATAATTGTTAATAAATATACAAAATAATAAATTAAAAAATAAAAAATAAAAAATCAATGAAATAAAAATAAATGTAAATTGAAAAGATACATAATGCAAATTTAAAATAATAATAAATAAATTTAATGAATAAATACATAAACAATCTAATTTACAATAGTAAATAAATGTGCGCATACACAAACACACACACACACATATATATTACAAATGATGCAATTTAAAACTAACAAAATAAAAAAATAAAATAGTAGTAAATACTTGTATTTTATTTTAATTTATAAATATTAAATAATTTTAAGTAATAATAATAAATACAATAAATACATTAAAATGCTTAATACTTTTACACAAATTAATAAATAAATATAAATTACATGCTTACTATTTATGAATAATTATCAGATAAGTCCACTATGAATTTGAAATAGACAGCATTCCGATATTGAAGAGATGGCTTGAGATGCATGTCATACTCAACTTGTTCACATATGTAGACCATTCAGCAAAAAAACTTTGCTTTGTATGTGTGGGTCAAGTACATATATTATACATTTCTGTGAACATCTGCTAAATGACAGCTTGGCATTTACTTTCTTACTAAATATAAAGCAGAACATGAATATGATATTTAACATTCCCTATGCAATCATACAGATAGACTGAATCACCTTAATTGAGGAAATTCCTGGATGCCAGCCAAAAAGACTGTAAAGAATGTAAAGGTTATTGCAAGATTACTGAAGATTACAAAATAATTGGCAATGAAAATCAATATAAACCATTTTCTCCATGCATGCTGTTGTTGCTGTAATCGTTCATTGTCTTTTTTGCATGTCATTCAACTTGAAATCATTTGAGTATGTGTGTTTGGCTTATTTATACAGGACACACCCCTAGTTTCATGATTCCCATAAGCACACGTCAAAAGAGTGCATATGATTCCCAGAGTGATTATGCAGATTTTTTTCTCTTAAGTCCTATGGGGGAAATAGGGTCTTAAGCTCTTAATCTGGACCTGGAGAATTCTGCTGTGAGGACATAAAGCATTGAAGCTCCTCTCATATGAATCAGGGAAACACACGTCTCCAAGCAACAGCACGAAGCCAGCTTCCTCTTCCCATCTGCACAGAATTAGAAAGTCTTTGGTGAAATTCATAAAGTGTCACAACGCTGACTTCTCTTATGGACCTTGACACTTACAGCGAGAAAGGCCTCGTTCAGAATCAGCTCCTCCATGAAAAAGAATCACAATCCATTAGAAGCATAACATGTTTAGCTAACAACAAAATGTATCCCTTTTTTCATTGCCTATCATTTATATATAAATAAATTCAGAATTGTGATATAAACTCAGAATTGCGAGAAAGTAAATTACAGTATTTTAACTCGAACAATATTTTATTTTTAACAATAGTTTATTATTATTATTATTATTATTATTATTATTATTATTAATTGATATTATTAATACTAACGAATAAATTATTATTGTAGCAGTTCCTCTCCAAATAAAATGGATTACATTTGAGTGTATTTATTTATTTAAAATAAAGATTTGAGGCATCAGTCGTCATCTGATCTTTTGCTTTCTTCTGTCTATCTGTGTAATTACACATTGCTGAAATAGTAGTCTTCAGCCGGCCTCACTGTGTGAGGACAGTCAGACACACTCATGAATGCCACTGGCAGGATTAATTTATTAATGATTAAAATGTAGAGCTACTTGCTGTCTGACTGCGATCATATTATCTATAGCAGGTGTTTTTACATAGTAATGGTAAAGTCTGTGACCAGGACCGTAATTTATATGCAAATGTCAAAAGGCTAAAAGGGTCTCTTAAGCCATAAAACCCCAAAGATCATGCATGATTCTACGCAGACGCTACATGTGGTTACATGATTTGCTAGTAAATTCAAAAACACATGCAATCATCTATTTCTCTTTATTTCAATATAGTTTAATAACATGCAAAAGAACATAACTAATTCACACAACTCCATTTTATAAATGTCTAAATGGAACCAGCTGAAACAAATGAACATAATTGACATGAGGGAGAAACTAGGTAATAGGGAGAACATGGGGAAAAAAACACAAGACACGGGAACACAGGACTGACATTACACCCCCTTCCCGGAAGGCGCGTCCACGCGCCACACAACATCCAACGGGGAGGAACGATACCCATTCCGGGACCCATGACGGATCAGCAGGGAGCTTAGGGGGCCATGACGAAGCAGGGAGCTCAGGTGGCCATGGAGGAGCAGGGAGCTCAGGGGGCCATGGAGGAGCAGACTGTTCAGGAGGCCATGGCGGAGCATACATTTCAGGGGGTCATGGCGGAGCAGGGAGCTCAGGGGGCCATGGCGGAGTAGGGAACTCAGGGGGCCATGGAGGAGCAGGGAGCTCAGGGGGCCATGGCGGAGCAGACAGTTCAGGAGGCCTGGCCTCGGCACTCGGCCCGACCTCTATGGATGGATCCCTATAACCCCCCCAAAAAAAAAATCCTTGGGGAGAATATTGGCTTCTGAGGCCCTCCGTGGGCAGGATATGGGAACAGCGGCCCTCACTGAGCTGGACGTGGGGACTGGAGCCCTCCTTGGGCTGGACGTGGGAACTGGAGCCCTCCTTGGGCTGGCGTGGGAACGGGAGCCCTTTCAGGAGCGGACTCAGGGGCTGGAGCCGACACTGGAGTGGACTCAGGGGCTGGAGCCGACACTGGAGCTGGCTCAGGGGCTGGAGCCGACACTGGGGTGGGCTCAGAGGCTGGAGCCGACACTGGAGCGGACTCATGGGCTCGAGCCAACAGTCGCTTCCTCCTTAAATTACTCCCTTGACTTGGGGTTAAGGATCGTGCAGCTATTAGCTGAGGGCTTGAGCGTGAACCGACCGGCGGGCTTGACTTCGGAGCGGCCGGCAGGCCTGAATTCGGAACGGAAAAGGGAAAACAGAAAACTTTCAAAAACTGAAACCAAACGGGAAGAAGGGGCGCTGCTTACTTTTTGTTGGTCCGGTATTCTGTCACGATGCTGCTGCTACTGTGACGGAGCGAGGAGCAAAGGAGCGAGGAGACTTAGGGGAATCCGTGAAGTAAGTCTTTATTTACACCAAAGCAAAGCACACGTAGCAGAGGGGATAGACGAACAATACCAGACACTAGACATGGAAAAACACAGGGCTTAAGTAATGGGACTAATCAAGGAAATAAATGGGAACCAGCTGAAACAAATGAACATAACTGACACAAGGGATAAACTAGGAAATGGGGAGAACATGGGGAGAAAAACACAAGACACGGGAACACAGGATTGTCAGTTGCATTTACATACACTTGGCAGGAAAATAAAACACCCATAGTAGGGCAACACTGGAACAAATACAACTTTATTAAACAAGGAAGGAGCAGGCAGTGATAAACAGACATTTTAAACAGACAAGGCAAACCAAGACAGGCCAGAGAACATAAGGACAATAAGGGCACGTTTACACAACAACGATGTATTAAAAACAGAAATGTTTTTCCTTTGCGTTTTTGAAAAGTTTTGCATACAGGCGACGATATTATCAAAACAATCCTTATTGTGAAAACAGCTAAAACATTGTATTATTCATGCTAGGCCAGTAGTTGGTGATGCTACTTTGTAAAGAAGGACTATGAGCATGCGCACATATACATTTCTATAGACTGAACAACATGTAATACATCACTGTTTTCACAAATTTGTGTTTTTTTTTTCAGTTTATATGGAGACACTAACGTTCCCTTTTGATACTTCACTCGTACTGCATCTTGCTAGACGCATATGGGAAAAAAAGCCTTTTTTCTCCTGAACTGAAGCTTATTTCATTCACGCAGTGAAACTGCACGGCCATTGGTTCGTGCAGGGCTTAAAAAACGAACCAATGCCTCGGCAGCGGAGCTGCACGAGCCTATGGCGACGAAGCCCGCCAAAGCCCGCCAAAGCCCGCCAGAATCGGCGGGGTATCTGGTTATATAAGCGGGCACTCGCCACAGGATTCTCAGATTTTTCTCCTTCAGCGACGGCTCTGTGTCTCAAGCAATGGCTCGGCAGCGGAGGTGCAGGAGCCTATGGCGACGAAGCCCGCCAAAGCCCGCCAAAGCCCGCCAGAATCGGCGGGGCATCTGGTTATATAAGCGGGCACTCGCCACAGGATTCTCAGATTTTTCTCCTTCAGCGACGGCTCTGTGTCTCAAGCTGATCCGAAGCCGTTCGCCGTTTGACACGCTATCGCAAGCTGGAATCGGGACCTCTCAGCTCGGCTGACCTGCTTCTCCGCCGCTCCAGCGATGCAACAGTTCCGGTCCGGTTCCCCTGCCGCCATCCGGCGACTTCTAAAAGAGCATTGGCATTGTTGCAAATGCCGCGCCGTTATTGCGGTTCGTGCAGGTCCCCCCTGCACGCCGATGACGGCCACACGGAGTGTGTTTCCTGCTTGGGGAAATCCCATGCAGAAGCTGCGCTCACGGGAGCTAATTGCTCCCATTGCGAGAGCTTCA
>NW_015640435.1:576497-577545 GCF_001515625.1 Sinocyclocheilus rhinocerous | reverse complement strand
GCCCAGGCGATTGGGGCCAGCCTTGCCAGCCTTGTGGTGCTCGAGCGCCATTTATGGTTGACGCTGACGGAGATGAAGGACGCGGCCTTCCTTGATTCGGCCCGGCGGTCGAAGGATTCGCTGAATGCTTCACGGAGGCACAGAAATCATCCCAGGCTATGCATCATTTCCTGCCTAAGCGCTCCAGCTCCGCTGCTGTCTCTGCTCGCCCTAAGCCTGCGCAGACTCAGCAGCCCGCGAAGCCAGCACCTGCCACCCCTGCCGTTCAGCCTGCTAAGGTGCAGCAGACGCGGGGACGCTCTCGCTCAGCCAAACGATACCCCCTTCCAAAGCGCCAGGGACCCCGACCCAAGATTGCGTTGGACCCAGCGCCTCAGGCGTCATCCTGATCCGCGAGACAGGAAGAGGATGGGGTCAGATCTCGCCACGGCCGGACCGCCCCTCAAGCAGCCTCTCTTACACATCTTGACACCCAGTTCAGCTCCGGGCACAGAGGGAAATGTGTTTTGTGCGAACAACAGGCCCGTTCATGCGCCCAAGCATTCAACCGCTGTGATAGCGGGAAAAATAATAAAACACAAACATTTGCAAAAAGAGAGCAAACTTCCTCTTCCATCACTCGTACGTGTTCTGCCCCCATGCGGCCAGTCACCCGAGTTAATTCAACCCCTCGTCAGGCGGGCCGAGGCCTGGCAGGCCATCCCCGAGGTGTCGAAATGGGTTATGGGGATAATAAAGCAAGGATATTCACTCCAATTCGCTCGAAGACCCCCGCGCTTCAGCAGCATGGTCCCCACCTCCGTGACGACTGGCTCATCCTGGCCCAGTCGGAGGCAGAATTAATATCTCACATAGCCCTCCTCCTCAGCCACCTGGAGTGCCTGGGACTTAGGGTCAATTTTGCCAAGAGCTCATTGCTTCCCAGCCAACGAATCTCGTTCCTGGGAACAATCTTCGACTCAGCTCAAATGAAAGCTGTAGTCATGCCAGAACGAGCTCTGGCCATACGGAGGCTGGCGACCTCCTTCAAGATCGGTACCGCTCGCCC
>NW_015640435.1:568991-575275 GCF_001515625.1 Sinocyclocheilus rhinocerous | reverse complement strand
TCTGCTGCGTATGCGCCCCCTTCAGCGCTGGTTGAAACCACGGGTTCCATCCCATGCGTGGCGTCACGGACGCCTGCATATCAGGGTGAGTCAAGCCTGTGTATCGGCTCTGACCCCCTGGAAGATCTCCCGCTGGATGAAACAGGGCGTGGCCATGGGAATGGTTCACAGAAGGACAGTTGTCATGACAGACACCTCCAACTCACATGTCGGTTGTGTCCTACATAAATCGCCAGGGAGGCCTCTCTTCATATACCGAGCAAATTGAACCGGGGAGCGGACATGTTATCAAGGAGCAATGTCCCCTCAGGAGAGTGGACGCTCCATCCGCAAACGGTTCAGAAGATCTGTGAGATCTTCAGCGAGGCCGAGGTAGACCTCTTCGCCTCAGAAGACAACTCTCACTGCCAAATGTATTTCTCAAAGACCAGGGAGTCCACTGAGACAGGATCTCCTCTCTCAAGCAAACGGGACATTATGGCATCCTTGGCCCGACCTATGGACCCTGCACCTCTGGCCTCTCAACGGGAGCCTTCGTGCCTCCCAGAGCGAGTCTTAAACACAATTTCGGAGGCTAGAGCTCCATCTACGAGACGCCTCTATGCCTTAAAGTGGTCTTTTTTCTCCGCCTGGTGTTTAAACAGCGGCAAATACCCTCTCACTTCCGAATTAGCAGAGGTGCTGTCATTTCTACAAGAGCTGCTAGCCTCCAATGCCCCATTGGAGTATGGGCCCTCTCGACTAGAGGCATCGCCTTGTCGTGGGCATGGTCCAGTGGTGTGTCCATTGTGGATATTTGTGAGGCGGCCGGCTGGGCCTCGCCGTCCACATATGCGAGGTTTTATAACCTGGAAGTCCCAGCCTTACAGGCAAGGGTCCTTTCCGTTTGAAATGGCACGCGCTGCGTTTACCATCCCTTCATGGGACCTGCCCACTGTGCTGAGGGCCCTGAAGAGCCCCGCTTTCGATCCGCTACAGTCCGCCAACAATAGGTCGCTATCACTGAAGGCTGCTCTGCTTCCAGCACTAGCATCAGTAAAGCGAATAAGGGGCATTGTTCACCTGTTAGCTCTCGACCCCTGGGTGTTGAAGTTACGGGTATACTCTGGAACGATTAATCAGGCCGGGTGTGACCTAGAAAGCTCAGCCCGTTTTAGCCTTGGGTTATTGTTGACTTCTCTATAAGCATTGGTTGCTTATGGAAGTTATACCTTAAGTCGTTCCACTACATTAGCACAGCGTGATTGGACTGTTCCCATATGTGTCTAGCAAGACGCAGTACGAGTGAAGTATCGAAAGGGAACGTACTCGGTTCCCTGAGATATGGGAACGAGTACCGCGTTGCTTGCCGTGCTATGTAGCTGCACGACTCAGTCGTCGCTTCAGTCGAAGTAAACCTGAGAATCCTGTGGCGAGCGCCCGCTTATATAGCCAGATGCCCCACCCATTCTGGCGGGCTTTGGCGGGCTTCGTCGCCATAGGCTCTGTGCAGTCTTTTTTCCCATATGCGTCTAGCAAGACGCAGTACTCGTTCCCGTATCTCAGGGAACCGAGGTTACGTTAGTAACCGAGTACGTTATCACTTTCAAAAACTTGTGCTTTAAAAGCCGTTTGCGTTTTCAGGCCCCCAAAATGCCATTATAGTATAAATGGATGGCCAAAACTTGAAAAAGTTGAAATTGGTGTTGTGTAAACACCCCCTGAATGGAAGGACATTAAAGAGAGCAACAAGGGAGAGCAAATGGGGCAAATTAACTTATAAGAAGGTAAATTTAACAAGGGGGCGGAGCTAAGACAAAAGCCTGACAGAAGAGCACATGGCACATAGAAACAGAACAAAAAGAAGCTATGTGCTCACACAAACACTTAAGTTTCTGAATATTCAAAACGTAGACATAAGAGTGAGGGTGGAAAGCACCATGAAAGTGACTGCCACAGGGGAGGCATAGCCAGTGTAGTGGGCATAGGGCCGAAAATCCTTAAGCCCGAGACACATTGGATGATTTTCGGCTGTCCCAGACGAAAGATTGACATCGTGAAACAATTGTGGTGATTTCTGTGATCGTGGCTCCTAATCGGTGGTTCAAAGACGGCCGTTGTCACGGACTTGCAACCAAAGATAGCCTACAATCATTTTCTGACAGTGTCAGAAATTCAGCATGATCATCGCACAGTGTATCTGCTGGCAATAAAAATGCGACATGAAATCAATGCGACATGGCGCTAAAACATAAAATTGTATTCCACAAGCCCTTATCCCTTCCACTTTTTCAGAACACATATAAACTACACCTGCGAAAGTGTGATTCATCATGCACTTTTGTTTACCACTAGCACATGCTAGTGATGGGAGAAACAAACCATTTCGAAGCTTCGAATCAATTGAACCAATTGCTTCGCAAAATGATTCACTGTTTCAAAGCGCTCGAAACAACACACGCTGGTGATGCCTGCTGGTCAAAACTGTGTAAATGCAACAAAAACTCAGACCTAAACATGCATAAAACAGCTTTTACAAACCCAATGAAAACACTTTCTTGAAAGTATAATATATTAAAAGCAATAAAAACAATACAATATCATTAAAAATATGAAGTGTCTGTATAATAGGCCTATGCGTCTTTAAAATAATAATGATTAATTTGCAAGGACTTGTTTTGTTTGTTTTATGGAGAGCTTGTCTAAACAGGCCAGTAAGAGATTATTAACTACTACTCATCCTTTTAATTGTGCAAATGTCTCATTAAAAATATCTACAAATTGATCAAACTGATCTGAGATCATATAACCATAGACGCTGATGCAGTGGTTTGCCGCTGTGGGGCGATCTCAGTGAACTCGCATGATTCACGGGTTCACAGAGATCGCCCCCCTAAGGCGAACTATTGAAACTTCGAAACATTTCGAAACAGTTATGACGTAACGAAGCCTCATTTACTAAAATCACGTGACTTTGGCATTTTGATACGCGCTCTGAACCACTGTTTCGAAACAATTGATTCGCAAAGGATTTGAAGCTTCATGAAGCAGTGTTTCAAAAGCGGACATCACTAGCACATGCTGATGACGTTTTATTCTTCATGCGTTGTAGCGTACGAGTCAATAGGTGTCATCATCGTGCAGTCTACATGCATGTCGCTAGATCCATGTCGCACAGTGTGAATCCTTAAAGGATTGCTAAAATCATGAAGTGAGTAGAAGTCTTTAAAAGCCAAGCACCCAGAGCCGCTCCTCTCTTTACGCAAAGTTCTGCAGTTGCATTGGACCCCTGAAACACCAGGGGGGCCCCTTGCTCACAATGATGCATCTAGGGCTCTGTGATTAATATAATTTTAGATTGGTTTTTGATTTTAGTTTCCAACGAATATGAAAACACAATGCCACATGCTGTTCCTTTCCTTTAAAGTGGCACACTGTCGTCCTTCCTACATAACATCCAAATTAGTCAAATCATGTAACTGTAATGTCTGATTACTTTTTCTTAGGGAATTAATTATTATTAATTCATTCAGGTTTTGAGAGGACTCGAATCTGAGAATTCGAAGTCAACCTGATTAGAACTGATTTCAAATTTTAATAGTTCCCCCTAAGGGATAAGGACCAGACCTTGACCGGAAGCAGGTCCAGACAATTAGGTGCCCTGTTGATCATTGATCTTCTTTACGACCGTAGATAGCTGGGGAGGAGAGTCCTTAGTTTTTCCGGTGGAATGCGGAGATTCAATCGTTCATTTGTGCGATATTCGCAGAGGCCTTACATAACCTTACATGACTGTCGTAATATACAGTCTTGTGCCGGACATGCTCAAATACAAAAAATAAATAAAAAATAATTAAACGCGTATTCAGCTATAGAAAATATGTTGTTTTCCCAGGTAACTTTCTGTGCACGTGATCTGAAACACAGACAGTATAGGCTACTTTGGACTTCAGGTGTGCGCTTAAACGGACAAATACACACAAAAATGTGTCTAAATGTCCATCTTGGCAAGTTTTCACTTAGTTATGTCTTAAGCGAACATAAACAGCTGGAAAAACAATTGAAAGCTTGTCAGTATATTAGATCTGTGCATTCAGTCTTAAAGTGACAGCAGCCCAATAAACCATTATTTCTGTAATTTAATGTTAATCAAACTAAAGAAAATGAGAGACTCATTCACTGCTTATTCACTCATATGATGAAGACTATGCAGTGTTTTATTATTAGTTTTGATTACTTGATTTAATTCCTGTATAGTAGGCTAATATTTTTAGTAGGCCAAGTTGTTGATTTAATTTGTGTCTTTTTTTCTATCGTATTTGTCATGTTGTTTGTAGTTTTTTTTTTTCTTTCTTTTCTTTTATTGTATTACTAACCGTTTCAACTCACTGTTCCTTGATGACAGTGAAACTGCTCTGGAAGAACAGATCAAGGGTTGGGGGTCATTTTTTATTTTTATTGTTATGAACACACTGACAGGGGCCTCCTTACCCTGGCCCCCAGATGTCTAGGACCAGCACTTTCAGCACCTCTGGTTGCTCCAGGGATAGAGTGGACTACAAGGAGGTGTGTGTGGCCCAGACACAGAGGTGAGTGGGGACATAAAGAGAGAGGACAACCTCCTTGGCCATGGTAGGACTAACTGGGATGGCCTCCATGGCCATGGCAGTGAGGGCGAGACCTCTGGTCTCGGGACCATGGGGACACCCATTGTTCTTTTGGGATAGGAGCTCTTCTTCTCCTTCGCTTCCAAGAATGATGTGACGAGGTGGAGCTACCTCTGGGAAAGCTGCATCATACCCGGCTACTTCTCAGGGAGCTGCAGATATCTGGGCTGCCACCGGGAAGACTGCAGCAGTCTTGGCAGTCTCAGGGTCAGCTGCAGTTGGGCCAAGATGGGAGCACTGGACCGGTGAGCTCTGAGACCGGAATGGGAGTGCAAGGACACCATTTCAGAAGAGCACTCATCATCTCAATGTGGCACATATGCTCCACTAACTCCCCATAGGTCCAGCGGAGGAGATTGGTCTAGGACCAGCACTTTCAGCACCTCTGGTTGCTCCAGGGATAGAGTGGAGGGAATGGGGGTGTTAAGGCCTCCATAAAAAAAAAAAAAATCATAGCAGTCTCACGAATACACAACTTTGATGCTTTGCCATGGAGGACCTGTGCAGAAGCCCTAATGGGGAGAAGTTAGTTTGCAACTTGCTTATTTACTAATGGCCCATAATCCATTATCTTGTATTCTGGGAAGGTGGTTAAGTGAGAATGTTGAGTAATACCAATTATTAGCTTAATTGAAGCACACATCATTATTCCAGTTAATTGCAGTGGTGGCAGTAGTAATGCCATTGTTAGAAAATAAATAATTAATAATCAAACAATAAATTAAAGCACTATTGCGTAAAGCATCTTGCTTCCTCCCATTTAATCAGCATCTGGCTTTCTTCATTAAATATCATCTTAACAAACACCTGAGCCTAATTTAAAAACTTTTTAAGGCTCATCTAAATTCATAGGCTCTTGATTACAGTGCTGGGTGCAGACGGTACAGTATGAGCATGACTCAGATTCATGCCTGAAAAATAAAATGAGAACATTTAAGCTTTAATAAATATTTTACAGTGTAACACCTTTCTAACCAGAGATGCTTCCTCTTCCACTGTTTCAGAGAGAGAGACTTTAATGGGATACGAAAATCAGATCTGAACAAGACAATGTTGTACATCAGGCTCGCTCAAACCCCATCAGAGGATTACAGTCTGTTAATGATGCCATTATGAAAAATAGACTAAACATCTATCAGAACTGAAGGAGACGCTGCCCATGAGTTTATGGGTTAATGGCAAGAATCATTGATGCACAAAGCAGGATATTAAGTCCTTATTTACACACTTAATGTGACCATTCATCAATTGATTTTTTATTATTATTTTATTTTTTTTTTGCATGCAAGTATGTCACATCCATTATGCCTGTCACTTGCTAAGATGCAAACTACACTTAGTTCATATTGCGTCTCTGGTAATGAGACATAATTCCAGAAGACAAAATAAGTAAGTAAGTAAGTAAGTAAATAAATCAACCAATCAATCAATAAATGAATGAATCAACCAATCAATAAATGAATAAATAAATAATTATTATTTATTTCAAAAAAATAAATATGATGGTCTCAATGGATCAGTCTGATAATTGATAGCCAATTGTGGTTCTTCAGTGCACAATCAATTTTTGTTATCAAAATGTTATCGAAATGAATCAATGTTGTTGTTGTTATTATTATTAAATTCAACTTAACTCAA
>NW_015640435.1:562723-568307 GCF_001515625.1 Sinocyclocheilus rhinocerous | reverse complement strand
AGTAAGTTTTCTTTTTTTTTTTTTATTAACACTTTTGTTCAGCAAGGATGCATTCAATTGATCAAAAGTATCATAAAGACATTTATAATTAACATTTCTATTTCAAAGAAATGTTCTTCTTTGGAACTTTCTATTCATTAAACAATCATGATGAAACAATACTGATAATTCCCACAGCACGAAATCAGCATATTTTAATTGTTTCTGAAGCATCATGTGACACTGAAGACGAAAAAATTTTTTTTTTTTGCTATTACAGAAATAAATTATTTCAAAAATGTAATATTATTTCACAATTTCACTGTTTTATTGTATTTTTGAACAACGCAATACTTTTCATAAACAATAAAACATCTTACCATGTATGTAAAACATGAACCGCAAGGAGATAAAATGCACAGCTTTTCAACACTACTTCTGTTTATACTATGCAGGTTGCATTTTGGATCAATAAAGGGCACCATTTGCCAGTGAGATTAATGGAATTGCTAATGGACAGGTATATAGACCTCCTTGTTTTCATCAACATTTAAATAGGTTATTGTTTATTTATCTCTCCGTTTTCCTTGGCTAGTTAGTTGGTCGGTTGTTTCAGTGTCCAAAGAACCAAACAAAGTGTTCTAAAAAATATGCTGACTCATGGCGTTCCAGCTGAGCGGTTTGTCTCAAAAAGAGGAGCTGTCTTCAAGATGCTAATCACTGCAGTAATCAAGGCTGTGGACATTACTGAGGGAGGCTAAATGGATCACATCTGACTCGATTCATTAGCTTGGAACAAATGCAGATGATTGTAACTCAACCTGAGCGTTTTCTTTTAGAGCGCCAGTAACATAAACCATTAGGATTGTTGTAATTATTTCTGTTTAGAAAGATATTTTAAATAATCAAACAGTTAACTGAGCACCTCAGCACTGACCTTGGAGCCAGGAAAGATGTTATGACATTTTCTTGGACGTTATTTTGACAGTCACAAAATTGTAAAATGCCATTTCCTATTATGACAATTATCTGGTTAAAGATTATTAAGCCATTTTGACACTGTAGTCTACTTATGTGGACTTAAATGAATTGAAATGGCATGGACTGCAATGTGGATCAAAATGTCAATTATTAAACTCTAAAATTGCTTGCCTGCAGTTCTCTTTAATTTTCATCTGAACTAAAGTGTCTTTGCAGCATCAGTGATTTTCAATGCAAATACAATGCAAACCAATCACTGGACATCAACTGAAAACAAGGTAAAACATTCGAAAAGATTGTAATCTGAAAATGGGTCATCACAACAAACAAGATCAAACAAATTGAATTTGCTGAAAAAAATGAAAGGAGATCGAAATTTAGTTTGAGATAATTGTTTATCTTGCCCTGTTTTATAAAGATTATTCAATTATTTTAACTTAATTTTCTCAGATTTTGCCGATGCTTATATTTCATTTGTGCCTTTATTTTTACTTATTTATTTGTGCCTCACTCAAACAATTTGTCTCATAGGCATCATTTACAATACAGGCGTGTGGGACATGTCCCACTAATTTTTGCCAATGCTAATTTTCTCCCCATCGCTTCATGAAAACTCACAGTAAGGAACGTGTTTGACAAAAAGGAAGTGTCTTCTATTATTAAGCAGGAGTTTTCAGTTGCCTACAGTATTAATAAGTGGTGATGTGCTGCTGGAGTTAGTTATTTTTAATGTTATGCTGAGTGATCGGAGAAGTTGTTATCGAATGTGGAAAGCAACAGCGGCAATATGTTCTCTTCTGTACAGCTCTCAGAATCAAATCAATCGCTTTGCACGCTATGTGCTCTAGTGAAATCACACAACAAAATGCAAACAAATGCATCCCCAGTGTTACCCTTCCACTTGTACAGCAATTTTGGTAGAAATATCACATCAGGGCTGATTAGATGTTGTAAACAATGTTATTAGACCAATGTGACATACACTAGGTTCTTAGAACTAAACAAAATCATCATCAGAGGCAGATGTGGGAATAAAGTCAAACTAAATATTCATGAGCTAAGAATTCATCATTCATCATGAACGGCATGCGTGTGAATCTAGCCTTTTTTAGACTAGATGGTCGAGTGTTTACTCTATGTTTAATAAAGGATTAGTTGAAGTGGCTTTTAATTAATTAATCAATGATCTAGCAATCATCCAGCTATGATTTAACACCACCCCTCCCTTCCGATTAATTTGGCAGGGAAAGACAAAGCAGCAACGATGGTCTGCTATATGGTGCATTAATCAAATGGGGCGATTTTTATTTTTAAAGTCACAGCAGCTCACCTTTTGCTCATTTTCTGAGAATTTGATATGATCATTGGGCCCAAATCAATTTAAATGTGAAAATGTTGTTCGAAGGAGTAGTTCACCCCAAAATGAAAATTTACTAAAAAGATACTCACCCTCAGGCCATCCAAGAAGTAGATTTTGTTCCAAGAGTAGAGTTTGTTTCTACATTGAAACATATTTGGAGAAATTTAGCAGTGAATGGGTGCCGTCAGAATGAGAGCCCAAACATCTGAATGAATGAATGAATGCATGAAAATAAAAAAATAAAAATTCCATACATAATCCAGATTCCAGTTCATCAGTTAATGTCTTGTGAAGTGAAAAGCTGTTTGTAAGAAACAAGTCCATCAAGAAGTTTATAACTATTAACCATTGCTTTTGGCAAAAATACAAGATCATAATCCATAATAATACTGTTGCAATTGTTCAGATGGATATCATGTTGGATAGCTTGAGGAATATTCAGCCAATATTTTTTCTTGGGACAACTATTCATTAATTTGACTTACCAGTACTGCCGTGCAAAGGCAAAAGACCGTAACTTCGATTTTTGTCGAAAATTAGTTATTGATATTTTTGGGACATTCAAGACATCCTTTATCCTGTGCGTAAGTATCTTGAGTCAATTTCGCTGTTTTTCCGAGAAAATAATGGGTCGTCTCAACCATAACTTTGAAAAGCCCCGGAGAAACCAAGGCAGAACACCTTATAACACCAGTTACGGCTCTTTCACGTTGTTTGGAACGCTCAAATTGAGTTACGGTGTTCTGCCTTTGTTTAGCCGTGCGTCAAAAGGAAGTTACGGTGCCGGTTTGGAGTTATACTGTCACGTGTATGTTCCTGTTGAGTTCCTGTTTTCCTTATTTGGGTCTTCCTGTTCCTGTCCCAATGTAGTTTGATTTGTTCCAGGTGTGTCTCATTATTAGTTATCCTCCTCACCTGTCTGCCCCTCATTATCTGCCCTATTTAGTTCTAGCCTGTTCTGAGTTTCTTTGTTGGGAATTGTGTTGGTCAACTCCTTGTGCTACGTGTGATTCCCTGAAAAAAAAAAATTAAACTTCTCTGTTTTGTACTCCTGGTCTCCTCGTTCCTCGCGCCGTGCTCCTGACAGTAGCAACCCGTAACTGAATTCCAGACCTAAAGTGACAGTAAGCGGCGCCCCTTTTCCTGTTCGTTTCTCCCCGTTCAAATGGAGGAACGAGCGTTGTTCCTAGCCTTGGCTAGGAACAACGAGCCCCGACCCGATTGTTTTCGCTAGGCGTTCGTGCCGTTTGCCCTCGCCAGCTCCCTCGAGGGGGAAACCCTTGTGACGCTGTTCCGGATCGGGATAACTTTACCATTGCCCCGCGGAGCTCCCAGACACCACCAACCTCGGATGGAAGGAGGCAGTCATCCGGTGTCTGGAGAGTCTCCGATCCTGATCCGGGACCCATCTGCCGGCAGTCCCCGAGTCAAGTCAGCCGGCAGTCCCCGAGTCAAGTCAGCCGGCAGTTCCCGAGTCAAGTCAGCCAGCTGTTGATGTGGCAAGCCCGCCGGACGATAATATGGCAAGCCCGCCATGCATTCATGAGGCCCCAGTGTCGGTTCCAGCCCCCCCCAGAGCTCGCTCCAGTGCCCGCTCCTCGTAAGCGCTTTCTAGAGCGCCATCTAGTGCACATTCCTCCAGAGCGCCCCCCAGGATTCCTAGATTTCCCCAAGAAAATTTTTTTTTGGGGGGGGGTATATACCCATGGCCGAGCCAGCTAAGGCCACTGATGATCCGCCATGGCCTCCTGAGTCCCCTGCTCCGCCATGGCTCCCTGATCCACCCTGGAGGCTCTCCTTGTCTCTGCCATTTTCCAGTCCTGCACCCTCCCTCCCTGATGGTACTGTTACCGCGCCGTCGAGGAGGGGGGCGATCTGTCACGTGTATGTTCCTGTTTTCCTTATTGTCTGCCGCATTTTAATTACGCTATAGACAAACAAATTAGATCGGGATCTACCAAACAGCTCCATATAACAAAGCACTGTAAAGACTAGATTCCTTGGCAGCAATACATAATCGTGAATAACCTTTTAAATATTTTTTTTTCTTTTCTTTTTGTAATGCAAATTTTTCACCAGGCTGTCACTTAGTAGGACTCGTGTGGACTCGAATGCCGTAGCTAGCATGATCAATCATAAAATCAGTAGTCTACTAACAGTTCGCAATTAAATCAATATCCTACCTTTTCTTGTAACCCGATACAATCAATCCATGGCGATGAACGTCATCAGAGATGTTTAATCCACAAGCATTCTGAGCATTATTCCTGCTTGCTGGCGTTCACATCAATCCACAAGTCGTTCTTTTAGTTTAGGCTATTTAATACAAATCAATATAAAAGCAATTATGCTATGTCTAGCATTCTTTTTCATTAATGAGCATAGCAAATAAATTGGTATTACTTTAAAGTCATTTTTCTCAGTTTCACACTCTAGCGAGTTAAGGTATGTTGCCTTTGTAGGGCACAGTAATCATAATGACCACAATTGTTTAACTTATTTTAGCATTTTTCTTTCCATCATTTATTTATTTCCATTGGAAAAACATGATATTATGTTGCAACACTCGAAGTGCTCATGGTACTAAAAGTTGGTTTTATCTAAAACAGATTCACGTTAATCTGGCAATGTTTTATTATGATGTTTTATTAACAAGGTTCGGGAGGAGCACGATCAGATAATCAATCAGTCTGGCCCAGATGGAGCTCGTCAGCTAATCACCTTAACAAGCACATACGTGTATATATACAGCCAACTTACCTCAGTTCCACGAAAGTTTTCCAGCATTCGGTTTTGCTCCTTTAGCCATTATAATCACAGACTCAACTTTTTCCGTCCGACGACGAGACCTGTACCGGGGATCTTTCGTATCCTCTGTCGCAATCTGCCGGCCCTAGGCTCACTCCTTTTCCGCCAGTCACCGCCGCCGAGTTTCATCGTGGCCGTCGCTCTGCTCGACCAGCCACACGCTCTCCACAACACAGAGGCTTAACCTCGCCTCCACCGGCGAGACTTCCAACTTCCCCGACATCCTCGTATCATTTGGCCATGCCAATATATCCTCCGATCGGAAAGTGGATAGCATTTAAGGTGGAACAAACGCTGATTTTTTTTTTTCCCCGATTAACCATTCTCATGGAGGGTAAACAAAGCTGATCTGTACGATCGATTCTTCATCCTGCAAATCAGCCAAGGCGGCCAATAGATCGAGCAAAGCCTCGAACTCGCCTCAGTCGACACCACCATTGTCCCGCGCAAGACTCA
>NW_015640435.1:560334-562264 GCF_001515625.1 Sinocyclocheilus rhinocerous | reverse complement strand
GCCACATGTAGCCGGGCCTCCCACGCACGTTGCAGTCGCTAGCGCGAGACTGCCTCCGCTAGCACCGCAGGCCTTGTTGCAATAATAAGTAAAGTCGCTAAAGGTAGGTCATTTGTTGTTAAACGACGTGATGACATTATGGATGTTGATGTCTTTTTTTGTTTGTTTTTTTTTGTAACCAAGACGCAAAACTGCGTAGAACACGCAATAAAATTACTCTCATTTTCTGTATTAATTTTCACTAGATTTTTACCTGTATTTTAAATTACACATTTTACTCGGATAGACAGATAAGATGAAAAAGATTTGATTTTCGTGAAAAGTTCAACCGTGTACAATCATGGGTGCAAACCAACAAATAAGGTGTATCATAAAGAAACTATTATTATTATTATTATTATTGAACAAGTACAACTAGCAACCTAATTCGCATGCGTTGGGCATACTGCTAGGCACCTCTCTCCAAGTCTCTACCAGCTGATGTGCTGCTTGGCTGGCTAGCTGTTTCAATACTTACTACTAATTGTGTGGTTAAGAGGAAAAGCATGTCTTTTCGTAATTTTAGGATGTTGTCAGTCGTCATTTCTCCTGCTACTTCTAACCTCTATTCCTTTTCAGTGGTCTCCAGCTACCATAGCACACTAGCATGAGGCTGCCTCTGCAAGCTGTGTAGCATTTTCCCCCGAATATAACAAGCCCCTGTGGCCTACAGCTACAGCATCTGAAACAAGCGCAAAGCTGCTTACGCTTGCAACACATGCCCTCACTTCTCAGTCTTTCCTCCTGTTACTTCTAATCCTTTTCCTTTTCAGTGGCCTCCAGCTTTTATAGCACACACTAGCATGAGGCTGCCTCTGCAAGCTGTCCAGGCTGCACAGGCTCTCCAGCATTTTGCCCCGAATATCACAAGCCCCGTGGCCTACAGCAGCTGAAACAAGCACAAAGCTGCTTACGCTTGCAACATATGCCCTCACATCTCAGTCTTTCCTCCTGTTACTTGTAATCCTTTTTCCTTTTCAGTGGCCTTCAGCTCCTATAGCACACACTAGCGTGAGGCTGCCTCTGCTAGCGGTGCAGGCTGTACAGGCTCTACAGGATGTCACAAACCCCACTCCCTTCCCGTGGCCTACAGCAGCTGAAGGAAGCGTGAGGCTGCCTCAGGCCCACACATCTCAGGCTTTTCCTCCCGTTTCTGGCTCTTCCGGCCGCAGCGCCACATGTAGCCGGGCCTCCAGCTCACGTAGCAGTCGCTAGCGCGAGGCTAGCGCCGCAGGCCGTGTTGCAATAAAATGTTTAGGTAAAGTCGCTAAATGTAGGTCGTTTGTTGTTAAACGACGTGATGACATTATGGATGTTGATGTCATTTTTGTAACCATGACGCAAAACTGCGTAGAACACACAATGAAATTACTCAAATTTTCTGTGTTAATTTTCACTAGCATTTTACCTGTGTTTTAAATTACACATTGTACTCGGATAGACAGATAAGATGGAAAAAGATTTGATTTTCGTGAAAAGTTCAACCGTGTACAATCATGGGTGCAAACCAACAAATAAGGTGTATCATAAAGAAACTTATTATTATTATTATTATTATTATTATTGAACAAGTACAACTAGCAACCTAATTCGCATGCGTTGGGCATACTGCTAGGCACCTCTCTCCAAGTCTCTACCAGCTGATGTGCTGCTTGGCTGGCTAGCTGTTTCAATACTTACTACTAATTGTGTGGTTAAGAGGAAACGCATGTCTTTTCGTAATTTTAGGATGTTGTCAGTCGTCATTTCTCCTGCTACTTCTAACCTCTCTTCCTTTTCAGTGGTCTCCAGCTACCATAGCACACTAGCATGAGGCTGCCTCTGCAAGCTGTGTAGCATTTTCCCCCGAATATAACAAGCCCCTGTGGCCTACAGCTACAGCATCTGAAAC